>NW_028277615.1:600000-900000 GCF_059751315.1 Micrasema longulum
CTTTTCCTAAAGGAGAAGATTCCCATTCCGATTGCCAAGCATCAAGAAGAGCATTTAAAGACTTTTTTTGATATTCGATTAAGACATTCCTTCGATTGGAAGTAGATGAACGCCACCAATAACAGAGAAACGCTTTGTTTTTAAGTGAAAATTTGCGGATCACCGCTGGACCTCCAGATCCAAAGGGAACAAACCCATTAGAACCGGGAGTGCATCCGTCGAGCATGTCCTATATGCTCTAGCAAGAGCCAGGAGAGGTTGCCTTTGTCCTTTTTAAATAATTTGTCTGCAATATTGCAACTCACATCTGTATACCCAACAGCCAGCTGCATAGCATGCGATGCCTAGGAAAATGGATTTATAAAAGACCGTTGAAATTTCAAAAGACAGCCCCCAGCTGGCTCTGGCCATGCGTGCATGTTTGTGGAAAGCCATATTTCCCAAATTCACAGCTTTCCTAGCATGGGAAGTAAAAGACGAATTTCTTTCAAAAATTACGCCAAGGTTTGAAACCGAATTCGGTGCTTGAATAGAAGTGTCCAGAAATTTGATAGAAGGAGGACACACAAAATTGCTTTTTAATAGGGAAAATCAATATGTATACATTTGAAATAATATGTATTTAAACTTTGTGATCAATTCTTTTTTTTCTTATTCTTTAAATTTGTATTTATCTTGTTTCTATTTATTTTATTTTTATAACTATATATAAGTATATGTACTTTTATTTTATTTGCAACTCCTAAGTGCCTAACAATTGTTTATTGCTTTTATTTTGATACTGATTATGTACTTAAATCAATAGCTTACATCACTGTGGAAAATTTTTATTGACTGTTTTAACAATTTTCGTTCATATGTATTCTTATTTTCTGTACACAACATATGTAAAAACTGTTGTTTTTATCCCAAATAAAAATAAATAAATAAAGTCAAGTGTACCTTGAAGAGGAAGCTTATATCGCGTTGAAAGCGGTCAATTAAAAATAATTAAAAAAACTGTTTAAAGACAGAGTTTTTTTATTTCAATTTTAGAAATAAAAAAACCTCATCAAGAGGTATATTAGATCACAAAACATCGTAAGAATGTGCAACCTCTGTAAGTAAGGCAAATGTTATTCCATTACACCACGGGGGCCGCCAACCGTTAATCAATTAACTTCGCCGAGTATTGAGTCAATTGGTTTTATTTCGTTTTGGCCCATTCATCATGACACGAGAACAATGTCATAACTTCACATAACATAACTGACACAATACAAGCGAGTTTGTTGGCATGTTAGTAACAGGGATCTCCTGAGATTAAAATAACAATAATTTAAAATGTGTCACTCTCACTTTCTCCGCCTAAATAGGTGCGCGTATGTTATTCAACTCAGACACTAGATGACCCGCTGAACCCAGTGATTTAAAAAATTGATAAAAGCGTAATTTTAATGTGTCTAATAAATTATGGAAAACGAATTTAATTTTATTTACAAAACATGTCAATTTGTTATAATAATATTCATTTGAATATTTGGGCATATTTATTTTATTTATTCATTTATTCAAATAAACACATACACATAACAAGAAAAATAATGATAACGTATCCTAAAATATATGAAACCAAGGGCCCTGTGTTGAGTTGCAAAAAAAGAAGAAATCAAGCAAATCAAGCAAGCATATATTATTGCAAAAAAAGAAGAAATAAAAATATATAAATATGAAATGCGTATTTGCTAATACTACAATGCAAATCGATATAATTGTTAAAAAAAAAAACAAGTAAAAGGTAATAAAAATAAACAAGTGAGTATTTTTTTTTAATTTATGGAATTGCATTGTCAATAATAGTTTGTCGAGCAGTTACAAATAAACTTGATATTGTGGACTTATAATATAATAAAATGTTGGACAGAATGTCTGCAGCAGTTCCATAAGTGCTACCTAACCTATGCAGTCTCGGTATCAATGAATCATTTTGTTGGTTGGAAGAAGTACTGGAGCAATGAAACAATAAAGTACTCCTTGTGTTGACCGCAGGTACTGTAAAATTAATCAATTCAAATATTTTTGGTACGTCAAAAATATTTATCTTAAGTAGTGAAAATATATTATCAAGAGCCAATTGCACCTAAATATAGGATTACATTGTTGGTACGGTGTGTTGAGGTCTCTTCTGTCGTTTTATTTTTATTGATCATTTGTCATGTTTGCTTAGCTCTCTTAAAGTGCTCGCGAAGCTGCAAAAGGTGGCTCAGTGCGTCAAGGATACGTTTCTAGAAACTCATTGTTGTGGTGTTTTGCGACACTCCATAACCCCCCTCCATCACTCTGACGCAGACCAAAAACCGTTGGATCAGGAATGCATCGAGGCACACCACGACCCACCACTCGAGAGTAAGATAATTCTGACCATATAAAATACATAGAGGCGATCTGCGCCAGATAGCTCCCCAATGTACCACTCCACAACACCACATAATAATGTAATCCTGCCTTAAGAAAGTACTTAGTTCCTTTTTGCATCTTATGGTGCATAGAGAACTGAATTGGTATACCAATCGCAGCATATCATTCATTTTTCCTACATGAAGGTAAGATGATCAGTCTTACATTTCAGGAGCCATTCTAGGGATTATGACATATTTAAGCGTAAAATCACCTTATGCAATATTTACCATGTCAGTAATTGAACCCGAGACCTCTTGCGTGGCAGGCAAACGCGCTGATCACTAAACCACGAGGCTGACAAGAAATAAAAGTCGAATATTAATTAATGTTACGCTTTTGTCGAAATCAGCTAAATAACTTTCTTAATTTTCATTTTTTTACATGCACCCAATTTGTAAAATTGTTCACGAAAACTTTTTGTTCGTGCTACTGGCCTATGTATTTTGCTATTTTCATTGAAGATTTTTCAAAATATTTTTTGAAATTGTTATTTTATGTTATGAAAATTGCAAATCAAACGATTACAATTCTACTGCAAATATGAAAGGGTTTGACATCTTTTCTACTATTTGGTAACCCGCATATCGATATGGAAAAGTGATATTTAATATTTTGATAGTGTAGTAGTGTGTGAGATTGTATCGTGAACATTAAATCTGAACTTTGCGTATTATTTATAGAATAGTATTCTCTCACTCAAAACGATTTTTAAATATTATAAAGCAATGCTAGTAACAACTTATTCAATCAAGAAAAACAACCTCACGATATTCGACTAATGTTTGAAGTTTAATTGTGTAAACGAAAATAAGACATTCTCGGAGAATGCCGACATCCATTCCTTCCTTAACCTTTCCGAGCCTGAACGTGAAAACGATCTGCGAGTTCCGGAGAGGGGTTCAATAAAAATACAGATAATATGCTATAAATACAACTTTAAAAGAAAACTAAAAATATGTCATAATAATTTAATTTTGTAAGATCCTTATGCCTTTTTAATTTGTTTTTACTATGTATTTTTTTATATTTTTTTATTGCATCTTTTACTACATTTTTTAATTTGTTTTTGATTCTCTTTCTAATCGGTATTTTTCTATTTTTTTTTTAATGTGCTTTTTGCTATACACATACATTATTTTTTTATTTTGACTTTAAATATGTTTCTTATTGTGTATTCTGTTTTTATTTCGGATTTTACTAAGCTTTAAAATATTTTTATATAAATAATTACGTTATTTTTATGCCTTTACTTCATTTTTTACCATGTTTTTACTCCATTTTTTACTTTGTTTTTCACATTGTCTTCTATCTTCATAACTGTTTCAATATATTGATTTACTGTTTTTTATATTTTTTTGACTGTCTTAGAACGGGATAAATTCTAGTTAGGCAGTCAAAGTAACTTTGTATAAATTATAATTTTGTGTGGATGTAATATAATACGATAATAAATAAATATATAAATAGTGTTTATAAAACTGTTTCAAAATATTTACAGTTTTCTGCGAAATGCATACATTTTTTCTCTACGACACCTTGAACAGCATCAAACTAAAGTCTTGATCGCGTTAGCGGAACAATAAAGATGGCAAGGAGAATAAATGTAAAATGTATAGCACTTAATTCTGACACACCTGCAAACTGACCAACATATCAAAGTTACTGTTTGTAGTATTAACTATGCACTACACTCATTCCTATGTCGTTCTTGTTTAACTTATAATGATTTTTTTTCATTTAATGATATATTTAACATGCCCCTCATTTATTTGAAATTAAATTACGGCTTATTCTATATGCTTATTTTCATACAAATACACAAAAACACACCTTCTTACATATACGAGTATATACGCACGAACAAACTTAAAAATGTACCATGATCTAATATGTATTATTATTTATTAGAAACTTTGCTGGAATGTCTTACAACTTTATCATAACTATGCAATTTAATCATTATTGCATGTTTGTTTCTAGAAATCAATTAATTAAATTATTTGTATTATACTTAAAAATATAGAAGTGATTTTACCTTTGTTTATGTGCTGAACAAAGCCAAATGGTTGTTATTTTCTAATGTGGCTTACCTGAAACAAAAATAACATATTAATAAATATATACTCTACTTTAAAAAATCAACAATAAAATCATTATAAACAAATTGCTACAGGGATGGAGAACAGTTAATATAAGGGAATATGGATGTCCAGGCATTTACAGGGCTTATGACCAGTCATGGGCTGGTTAATTAAATAATTCGGCAAAAATTTTTTTCAATAATTTCAATAAATTATTCATTGTGGAGGATTAAGCAAAAAATTAAATCAATATGATGGTTTCATGTAATAGAAAAATTTAAGTACTATAAAAATGCTATTAAAAAAATAAACCATACAAATATTATTGAAAAATATACTACATAGATCCGGAAATGTAAATTTTCTCGTCTCTGTTCAGATTTCTGTTAATCTCGAAAAAAACATGAAGAGAATTTTACATAAAAGATACATAATAGATACATAGTAAATGCAGATTTAAGAAGAGAACAAGAATTTATAATTTATACCTTACGAATGTTTTTTTCTTTTTATTTTATTTTTATTAATTTTTCACGTCCATAAGGCTTTTACATACATAGAAGTCATATAAAACATAAGTGTATAAGCAACATATAATTCATAAAATAAAATATAACACAATAAAACATAGAACAGTGTTTAGAAGTAAAGTTGGTATAAAAAAAGAAGATGACTATATAAACATCATAAATTTTATAAAAAATACAATGAAAAGATATAAAATATATAAATGAATAACCTGCTATGTTTCTGTTTCTGAGTCTATCAGCAGGTAGAAAAAGAGGATATAGAAGGAAATTATGACAAATACACTTTAATATCCAGACTAATTAAGAAAAATGTTTATTGGATTTTTTCATGCATCTGGCGGGAATCGAACCCGCGATGGCAGATTCACAGTTGGGCGTCTAACTAACTGTGTCACGGTGCCTATCATTTCCGTTATGGTGAATTGGTAGGCCAACCTTGATTTGTGTGTAGGACTTCAGAGTTTCAAAAAAATAAATTCAAAGTTATAAAAATCTAATCTGATTTCACCAAATGTTTAAAAATGGAATAATGAACATTGACTTTTATAACTGAATTTGATCTAAGTAAACACATTTTTTGCAACCGTTTGTGTTAACAATATTGTCACGAGTAAGAAGGACAATACCCGACAAAGGCCTCTTTATAATTTTCCAAAGTCACAGAAAAATGGGGTAGTGAAAACAGTATAGTTAAATTCAATTAAAATCACCATTCATGATTTTTTTAAATTTTCAATTTAATGAAAACATTATAAAAACATTTATTTTTGTATGAACAAAACCAATAGGAAGACTCGTGGTCTTTAAAACAGTTAAACGAGTCTGTAGAGGGAGTACTTTCACTGGTAGACCAAATGCAGTGTATCTCGATCATTTTTGTGACGTAAAAGTAAAATCAGTCTTTCGATTCTGTACCAGTCCAAATACTATGAAATATTTTAGTACAAAAACACAACTTTGAAGAAATATTTTACGTTATTCGTGTCAGGAACCAAACTCAAGACCTCACGCATGGTATGCAAACATACTGATATTAGAGCACGAAGCAGACAAAAGTATTTTGGGTACTTAAATTTATTATAAAAAAAGTTTTTTGCCCTTGAATATGTGATTAAAACTGTAATTTATAATTAAAGTGTAGTTTTAATATTATTTTGTATAATTTTTATCATTTTTTGTAATGTATCCAAAATAAAATAAGTTTATTAGATTATAATTCTACTTTATTTTTTTTAATATACAAAGGGTATATTGTGAGGCGTTTTGAAATATATTCAAAATAAACCTGTATAATTGAAATCAATATTTACATAATTTTATATTAATTTTAAAGTCATACCCTTGCAAATGTTTTTAAATAATGGAAGGCTTTCCCCAATATAACCAATATATACCTCTAAAATATACTCAGTATACCCAAATTATTTTTTAAGTACTTTGCTTATTTTGGCTTGTACAGAAATCCACAAACATAAAACATAAAATTATTTTTAGTATATAAGAAAACGTTGTAAATATTTAAGTTAGTTTGTTTGAAAATGTCCTAACAAGACAAAACACGTCACAATATAATCTTTGTTTATTTAAAAAATAAAGTAGAATTTTTATCTGAAAAACTTGTTTTGTTTTGGATAAATTACCAAATTGAATATGGAATTCTACCAATTGTCTGCATAGACAATAAATATTTTTTTTTTCCTAAATTTTTTTTTTTTTAAGCTTCCTTATTTCATTGTTCCTAGACCTTAGGCGTATAATTGATCACCTTATCATCATATAACATACGAATGATATAAATACGCTCGATTTGGTTTACAAATGCAGTCCCCTATGCACCACTGGGTGCGAAAAGGGAAGGATGATGAATTCTGAAAGTGTGTAAGGAAATACATACGAGATTTAAATTGGCGAACATTATAAAAATCCTTGAATTTCATAATAATTACAGTATAAGTGATACATCTCAATACTTTCAAGACCATGATAAACTGCCAATAATTTCAAAATGACCCCTAATAAATTTGCAATTAACCCGTAATTGCGCAAAAAAAAGTCTGCCATTTTTATTTCTGTTAGGCCACCATTATAATAATTAAGATAGCGTTCACGACCAGATGGAAGATGATTTTTTTACGATTGCATTGACATTGATTCCAGTCGAGTATCGATATTTTTAATTTAGTCATTATACCTTCGACTGAGAATGATGACGTTTAGCTGGAGGCGAAGAACAAAAAATGTTGAAAAAATCACAGAAAGTGAGATAATCTTCCGCTTATTCGTGTTTCTGGGTTAAGGTCACCTATTGTACACGTAGTTATACAATATACAAAATACCGGTTTCGACTACCGACGCTTTCTCGATTTATCGATTTTACTACTAAGTCGAATGAATATTTAATATGGTTAGATAATATATACACATTTGTGACAGAATCCAATACTAAATGCTGACGTAATAATAAAAACATATAAAAATTAAAATACCTTATTCTTACTCAAAGAAAATCCAATTGAAAATTATAATTTTAATATTTAAAGCATCAACTTTGTGATCACGCCTTTTACTTAATTAACATATTACAACAGAGATGAAGAACATTTTAGAGGAGGTAATATAAAAGTCTAGGCATCTACAGGGTTGATGACCTGTCGTGAATGTTACACAGTGTGTAAAGTGGCCACTTAAACCAGCCAATGACAGGTCATAAGCCCTGTAGATGCCTAGACTCCTATATTACCCTCTCTAAAATGTTTTTTATTTCTGTTGTAATATCTTAATTTTAACAGTTCCCTAGGGAGTTGAATCCAGTCCTTGTCTACAAAAATTTGGACAAACTCAAAATATTGTTTTACAAAATGTTATTAAATATTTAAAGATAAACACTTACATACTTTTTTAGGTCTACCAGTTTCGAGACGTACCCGTCTCTTCATCAGGTCAACAATAAATAAACCTTCTGAAACTGGTAGACATATTTATTTATTTATTTGAACACTTTATACACAGTTTACAAACATATACAGTAAGGTGGGCATATCGCCTTAAGGCAATTTCTTTCTACCTACCCAAACCGTTCAATTTGGAAAATCAGTGGTATATGAACATATTGTTGGTTTATGAATTATTTCTTTATGGAACAAAATTTGATGAAAATATTTTATTTTTTAGAAATAAATATTGACTTAGTATTTACACTTTACTTTGGAGAGAGGGGGTGTGAGAGAGGGAAGGAAAGAGGGAGGAAAGGGGGAAAACTTAAATATTCAAGAAGTGATATTTCATACGTGATTTGAATGTAAATAAAGAAGGGGCTGGGTGTCTCTAACATTTATGGGTAAATTATTACATAATTGAGCCGTTACTACTGTGAAAAAGAAGGCAGGAAAATAAGAGCGGTGAGTGTGTATTAAAAGGGTTATTTCATTAGGGTCAATTTGTGGGTTATATACCAATTTTTAACCTATTCTGGAAAAAGCAACACTTGAATAATATGTCATCATCATAGTACACCAAATGCAGTGTAAATTAATTATCAGTTAAATGAAATCAGAGCGATCAGTCTTACGCTTTAGGTGCCATTCCCAAAACAACTAAATATTGCAGTTATTTTAAAACAAAAAAAAAACTGAACTTAAATTTCTTATTGGGGACTTTTACTCGAGAGCAGCAATCGAGTCAAAACACTCGTCCAGGGTTCTGATTCTAAAGAATATATTGCATTTCTCGGAATATTATAAGTCAAAAACTTTAATTTCATTATGTGTAATATTAAATTAAATTAATAACATACATTTATAAATCTCTGTTATTATAAATTAGCCAAACAAATGTAGGTAACATTATAAAATTAAAAATTTTCTGATTGTATATACAATCTTTTCCATTAAGGTTAAAAGGCTCCAACCTCTATTACAACACGGAGCATCTCTTCGTTCTATTAAAGAGAGAACCCTTTTAATACCCTTTCATCGCCCTAATTTTATTGCCTTCTCTTCCACAGTAGTAGCTGCTTGACGGTGAAATAATATACCCATTAATGTTAGATACGTCCCTTCTTTATTTATATTTAAGTCAAAATTGAAATGTCACTATCTAAATATTTAAAATGTTCATTTATTCTATTTCTTTGCTTCCCATTCTCTCTCCTCTCATCATAGTATAGTATTATTTTTTTAAATATTAAAAAAAAAATATATCTTTGTTTTTGTATTTTCTATAAAATCATAAGATTCAATATGTCCATGTACTTGTAATTTTCTCAAACTGATTGAGTAGGTAGGAAGAAATAGTATTAAGGTAATATACCCGCCCTCAAATGTTTACATATTGTTTATTTATATAAAGTGTTATATAAAATACTATTGAGTAATTCTGCAAGGGAGTCATGAGTTACATATGGGTTTATTTATTTAAAAATCAATTTTGGTGTTACTTAATAATATTTTTGAATTATACGACGTTAACCAATTTTGTTACTGAAATAAATTTTTGTTTCCTAATTTTTAATTCTTCACCTAACCTTTCTAATTAATAATTAACTCATGTTCTCAATGTTAGTGACATGTACCTCTTTACCGAAATGCCACAGTTATATTCTTATATGTTAAAAAATCTGAGTAAATTATATAATGTCCTTGGCACGGGTTTACCCCAGTGAGGACACATTATTTATGTTAATTGTTTTGTGTTTTTTTTAAATTGAAGTGACTGAATAAATATTATCTAAAATAAAATTTTTGTCTATGATTTGACTTTTTATTACACGGGATTTCACATTTTCACACCTTAAAGTCTATAGAAGGCCAGAATGCAAATTATATTTTGATCTTTTTAATTCTATTCTTAAATGTGAGTGCATAAATAATAATTCCTTCCTTGCACTTTATCGTACAATGATAAGCTTCAATTTATGAGAAATGAAACATTAAAATTAGGAAGACATCCTAGATGAGGAAATAACATTATAGAACCGTGATGACACGATTCTGCCAACAGACGGGTTTGAGTAATAATCACCCATTGACGCGTACAAATTGATTGAATTGATCACAAATGTCAAAATGCACCATGCCGAAAAGGTCTCACACCAAATTGAAATATAAATGACAAAATGTGCACTGCACAGAATTCTCCATTTTGAACGGGCTTTTGAGTATAACACAAGTATACTTATTATTATTGAAATATTCTCAATCCCAATCTTTAGAAAATCATCTATTATTCAAACTTTCAAAGAAAAATCCTACTAATTGACAAAATCCTGGAAACTCTTGATATCCAAATAATTTAACTTCACACAGATGCAATAAAAATCCAGCTTTAAATCATTATTCATATGCTGGGATAGAAAAACTTCAATGATCTTCCAGAAATCTTAAAATCAATAGCAAATATTAAAACTTTAAATCTAAATGAAAAAAAAACACATGAGATCCACTCTTTATCCTGAACTCCATACAGTTGAAATCGTCTTTATTTTAGAATTAAATATCTAGTTTTAAGGAATTTGTTTTTTGTTCTGTAAACATAAAATGTAAATAAAATATTATAGATATTCTTACAGTCAGTGCTATGCAAGCTCCTGACGTCACTGCGACCTGTGAAGATCTATTATGACGGGTCTCCGTGAATAGTTTTTGCCCTTTAATATTAATTTATAATAAATTTATATGAATTCTATTTTTTACCATTTTGATTTTTATTGTTATTTTTTTTTTACAATTTTATCATAGACACAATTATATGTTTTTTATGCCCCGACTTATTTGAAAATTCCGTGTCAAGTCGGGACTCTTCGATTTATAAATCAAAAATATTTATTAAGGTATACAATATACAAAATAATCAAAACAATATGCAAAATAATAATAGAAAAATAATAAAAATTTACACATGTCGAAAAATGGAATGCAGAAAAGTTACATAATAGTTTGTAAGATAACCGATATTAACATAATTAAACAATATACAAAATATTTAAAACAATTGTTATAATATAAAACAATTATTGTTATTATTGTTGTAATATTTGTGATTTTGTTCCAACTCAAGTCAAAGCTTTTAGTCTCACGAAATTAGGACTTATGTCTCAAATAATGTGTAGTAAACTGCCATTAAGTGAACAAATAAATAAACTATTTAACTACGTAAAAATGAAAAAAAAATGTAAAACATATCTAAACACGAGTATTAACTCTATTAGAGAGGTAGAAACGTTATTATTAATAATGTATAAAAATAATTTGTAATTTTATATTTTATTTAGTTTACATTTTTTTTCAGTAAAAAAAAATATTCAAATGTATTTTCATGCTCGAATATTTTATAGTTCCTAGACCGGCGCCTGAGTCGCAAGACTGATCATTTTTACTTCTTCTAACAAAAATGATCCTAATACTACTTTGTTCCCAACATTGTCATCAAAGTCGAAATCTATTATTTATCAAATCTTCTAAGAGCAACTTTGGTATATGGCAACGTACTTATATTCTGAAAAAATGTGAATTTTTATCGACCCTTAACTGGGCAGCATCATAACTCACTACTGCATTCCTTCTGAGTGGCTTGAACGTTTTTAAACATGAGTTTTTTTAAATTTATTTTAATATCATTCAAAGACTAAACTTTACTGTCAAATTAAAACGTAATGTAAATGGGGGCTAGATTTCTTACCATCCATGCGCTCTGACCCAAGACGTGCTGTGGTCTAGCTCCTATATGTTATAGTTTAAATAGATCAAAATTAGAAAAGAGAAACTAGAATCCCAATCGACCATGCGCTCAGTAGCTGCAAATCGTGTTACAAATTTATTTATTACTAGCGGACCCGACAGACGTTGTCCTGCCCGAACGTTGACAAAATACTTTTCATTGATAAGTAGGTACCTAGGTACTTGTTTGTGATTAAATTCCAAAACTAAAAATTGTTTATATTGAATTCAAGTAGGTACCTAGGTACTTGTTTATGGTTGAATTCCAAAACATAAAATAAATATTTTTTCAAATAAAGCATTCTTTTTGCAAACGTCAAACTCCGGTCGTCTCACCAACAAAGGGGTGTACTTATGTCGGAAAACGGTTTTTAAAAATGTACTGAATTTAATATTATTTTATCAAAAATCCAATAAAAAGAAATAAATGGGTAGAAACTATAAGGAATTTAAGGAAAGAATCTGATTGAGATCCACAAAAAAAATGCTGTTTGCAAACATTTAAAAACAAACTTTTTTTATGCGCAAAAAAACAACATCTTTCCATTTTTTTGCGAATTCGTTCTCCTCAAATGTAACCCTGGTAGATCAATGAATAAAACATTTATGCTCCTAACTTATTTTTTACATATTCGATTGAAGATTTTAATATCTACGAACACGCATAGCGCAAAGATCTATATTTCTTTGAAAACCGCACGTAAATCGGTTAAGCCGCTTAGGAGGAGTACGGTGACAGCACACGTACAGAGGAATTATATATGTATATATAAAGATACAGCGCACTTGAGAATTGATTACACAAAAATGGCACTGAAAACATTATCCCGCAATAATAATATTCCTAAGATTAAACTACATTTTAAATTGGTACATATTGAAAAAACCGGTATGTGGTTTGAATTAATACAAATATTGACCATAATTGTTTTAAACTTCTGCTGAATTTGTTGCATAATGTTCAGGTTGAAATTTTGTTTCTAAATCTTGGGTAAAAACTTATGTTTGCGTTTTCAAAAAATAACTACACCAAACATGTTTATATTATACATTTTGTAAAAATAAATTTCTCTCTAAATGTTCTTAAGTAATTAGTACTTTTCTGTTCGTACAAAAATTTTTAGAAGTACAAACTTCAGTATTTATTAAAAATAAAATAAAAGCGTCCTTTTTTTTTTTTAAATCTCACAAAAACGGCGCTATAAAAATTTACCTGATCTATTTTATATATTTTTATAATTTTGAATTATAATGATACTTTCTTCAATTTGCCTTTACTTGTATCCAAACATGTTTTTCAGTTAGGAATTTCAGAGGATTGTTTTTCTTTATTTGTTATCAGACCATTAGGGTAGAGTGGAGGAATTGCAGCCTACTAAGGGAAAATGTTGATAAAAACCACATTTGTTTACTTTGTCATCATTTTTTATTACTAACTAAAACCTCGTTTATTAGACTATCTTTTCATCACAGTTTAAATCAACTACAGCCATACATTAAGGTACAATAAAGATTCAATTTTAAAAAGTCAATCGCTCCTATTACCCCATACATGCGAGTGGAAAATTGCATTTGATTTAATGATTAAATGAATTATGAATGAAGAGCATGAATCAAGCCTCTTCTGTACACATTGTATGATGTGTTAAATATATCAAGACTATTAAAATTTTCCAACAATATTTTGAGTTTGTCCAAATTTTTGTAGACAAGAACTGGATTCAACTCCCTGGGGAGCTGTTTATATTAACATATTACAACAGAGATGAAGAACATTCAAGAGAAGGTAATGTAGAAGTCTAGGCATCTACAGGGCTTATGACCTGTCAATGGCTGGTTTAAGTGGCAACTTTACACACTCTGTAACATTCACCATTCTGCCTATATTTGAACATCTATATTCCTTCAACTCTTTCATCTGTTGATGTTTGTGAAGTTAAAGAGCTGAAACCTTTATTTATGCGAGTGAGATTCATGTAATTGAATTATTTTACCTGCATACTAGGCAACGCCTGAAAATGTTATTTTTTCAATTTCTATACTTCTTTGTGGACCAGGTAATTTATCAAAAATATTTTGAGTTTGTCCAAATTTTTGTAGACAAGAACTGGATCTGTTCTTAATTTTTTTGTTGAATGTTTCACATATACTATAATAACGTATAGTGGAGAAATGGGAATCAAAAGGATGAAGGGAGAGTGGGGATTGAACCTCGGACCATTGATCCGTGAGTCCACTACAATACTGCGGAACCACAACCTGTTTCAAATTAATATAAATATTTAATGATTCTGTTACAGAAATCGGCTCTTCCGATACCCGAATATCTGATCGAAGTACTTCGTAACGCAAAGAATAACCTAATTTTGTACATCTTACGTGACCTTTAAGAGGTACGATTATTACTTCTTCTTATCGACGATGAGTAGGGTCAGATAAATTACTTAATGTTCCCATCACCTGTAATTCCAAATACAAGTCTGTGCTCAAATATGGACAGCAGGTAACCAACGAGTGTTGATACTTTAATGAGTGTAATCACTTTACGAAAAGTAGAATTACGAGTTTTGAATAATTGTCGTTTCCATTACAATATTATTCTGAATTATGTTTTTATTTATTTAACTTTTTGTTCATAATGTTCATTGAATTAACAAATTACAACAAGGATGGAGAATTCTTCCATTTGTTGATTTTAGCGAAATTAAAGAGCTGAAACCTTTATTGTTGTGAAGAGATTCATCTGACTGAATTATTTTACATACTAGGCAACGCCTGAAATCAATTTTCCAATTTTTAAACTTCTTCTTGGACCAGTTGGTCAAATCAACAAATGGAAGAATCGAAAAAACATGTTTTTTTAAATATTTTTTGTATTTTATTCAGAAAACATACAGTCATACATAATAAGTATTAAAAACAACATTTTTTTAACATGAAAAGACCGATTAAGTTTTCATAAATTATGCAAAAGATATAAACATTAAATGTGACAAAAAAAAATCAATAAAAATTTCAAGTGAGAAAAGAATAATTGTTAAAATTTGCGTTTTCCATGGAGGTAATAAATTTAAATAAATGAAAATACCGAATGTACACTCCGAGAATGTACACTCCGAGCATGATACACTCCGAATGTACACTCCGAGCAATAAATATATTTCAAATGAAATCTAAAGAGTATATTTATAAAAAAGTACTAGGTTACATGGCGGCATCCGTGGTGTTGTGGTCAAGACGCTTGCCTCACACACGGAAGGTTCCGGGTTCGGTTCCTGGTGAGAACACAAAAACTAAAATGTCAGTTTTCTCAAGCCTGGGAGTTCTGTGATGAAATTTACCACTGTGATTTGGCCTCTTGGCCTGTTGTGGTGCAGAAATAAATAAATAAATCAAATAATATGAAAATTGTAAATAGTGAATCAACATAGAGATAAGTTTAAAAATTTAACAGTTTGAATATTATAAATTAGGTTAGTAAGTGTACAGTGGTGATAAATAATGTTAGAATAAGAGAAGATATAAATATTGTGTTAGAAATATATAAAAGACTATGTTTATCGTAGAACTAAATAATTTATTTTTTTTTAAAACCCTTTATAGATCTTATAACTTCATAACTTCGCAAGCATAAGCAGATAAAAAAATAAAAGGAACATAAATGTTCAAATATACGCATAATGGTGACACAGTGTTTAAAGAGGTCACCTAAACCAGCCAATTACAAATCGTAAGCCTCGTAGATGCCTAGACTTCCAAATTCCATTCTCTAAAACGTTATTTACCTCTGCTGTAATATGTTAATTGTTAATATACCCGCCCTTAAACATATGTATTTAAATAGTATTCGTACATTAAATGTGTGAATTATTTAAAATGTATGATAGAGAATTTATATTGCCAGACATATTTTCACCTGCTATATGTACAACAATATTTTGAGTATGTTCAAATGTTTGGAGACAAAGCTAGATTATACTCTCTAGGCAAGTTCGAAATTTATGGCAACAGAGAAGAAAAACATTTTTAGCGTAGAAATATAGAAGTCTGGGCATTCACAGCGTTTAAAACCTGTCATTGGTTGGTGAATGTTATACAATGTGCAAGTGGCCAGTTGCACCGACCAATGATACGTCATAAGCCCTGTAATCGCCCAGAATTATGTATTTTCTTTCAAAATGTTTCTCTTCTCCATTGCAATAAATTTCAACCGTAAATGCAACAATAAATATTACATTAATTTTAACTATTCCAACTTCTCTGTAAAATTTTATTTTTTTTCTTGAATATTAAAAAAAAACGTATTATAATTATATAAACAAAAGTGGTAATTCTAAGAATATATATTTTTTAATATAAATAATTGCAAATTTGCATTAAAGGAAATATTTGAGAGCTTAGTGCAAAACGCGCACACTTACAGAGAAGTTGCACAATAACGGGCAGATGAGCCGACGACATTCCAATCGTGTAAGAACCTTCAATCCAAGTCCGTGGGATCGTTTTGGAACCTTTACAATCAATATTAAGTGTTAATAAAATAAATTATTACTGCCTCTTACATTACATTAAATTCACCGTCATTTATTATTAACCGTATCATTACTATGTCAAAGTTAATGATTGGGATATGCTCACTTGTTACTCTGACTGATTGAAAACCTTGACGAGGCAGTTTGATTTTAAGGTATTTTATTACATTTTATTTTGAAGCATTTCAAACAATTATTTTAATTGGTCAAGTAAAAAACATTAAAAAAAATATATTTACATATTTTACAATGTAATAATACTTAATTAGCAGCTCAAGTAGAGTAAGTAATGAGAAATGACTAAGACAAAAGAGATCGCAAAGAAGTGTGATTTTTTACAAACCAGGATGTTCTGTGCGGTTAATCTCAATCTCAAGAATCGGGTTGTGGTCCCGTGGCTAGTGTCTCGGACTTACGGATCAAAGGTCCGTGATTCGAATCTTACTCTACCCCAACTTGATTCCCATTTTCTAAAAGTGAGTTATTTACAACTCGTTGAAAATGGCCCTCCTAATTGAATATTTGCGTAAATTATTAGAACGCAAATATTTTATTTTTTTAAATAAATAAAAAAATGTAAATATTATGATCTAAAAAAAAACATATATATTTGCAAATAAATTGACACGATGCTTAAGATACTACCTAGGAGGTTCTAGAGAAAAAAAACTTAGGACCTTTTTAAAAAAATTGTATATACGGCATATAAACCCGGAACTTGTCAGTTTGAAGAGATTACTGCGCCGCTAGAAAATATATTTTTTTCATTTTTTTTTATATTAACCCGTGCAATTTTCAAAGCTCTAGGTCAACGTCAATATTTTCAGTTTATACTCTCATTATTGAACTTAGGATGTCTTTAATTATTTCAAAATAAATTAAAAAGTTATTTGATAAAGTGCTCTAATGCATCGTTATAAAAGTAATTAATTTGATCTTCACCGCGCTATTAAAACATAATTTGATTAAAACTGACGACGTAGTAAAAAAGAAAATAATCTCATAATAATTATTTGGCATTTAGTAGTATAATTATGATTGTTTAATCTCGTGAAAATTTGGAACATGTTAGTAGTAGGCTTAATACTAAGTAATTATTACAATTTGCAGTTTTTGCAATTTTGTATGTTCTGATCACTTTGTCTGAGATCACAGGTTCGATTCCAAAATGGAATATTTATTTCAAAAAAGTATTCTGTAATATCTTTTAATCCCTTGGTTTGAAGTTTGAAACTAATTATCTTGCTTTTGTTTATAAAATATTCTAGATATTCTGAAATTGGGATACCAACGCAGTGTTTTATGCACCACAGAATGCAAATAGAGAAATCATGATAAGTTATAATTCAACGAATTTGTCGATAAAAATTGCGATTATGTAAATAAATATTCATAGTTAATTTTATTTATTTCTTAAAAAATAACTTTAATAAATTTATAAAGTACCTTAAATACAAAACCAGTATTTCTTATAAATCAACCTTCGCTGCCTTTACCTACCATGGAATCACTTCTCTAAAACACCGCAGAGTGTGTGCGGACCAACTACTACTTCACAAAATTATGACAGGAATAGTTGACTGTGCAGAATTACTTAGTTTAATAACAATACATGTGCCAGCCAGGATTTGTAAACGGTACCACCTGTTTCATGTACCAATAAGTAAAACATCGTTTGTTAAAAATGCTTTTTTTAGTTGGACTTTTTCAGTGTATTATACAAAATTTAAAGACATAGACTCCACAAACATCACTCTGTTAGATTTAAAATTTACACTAAAAATGCAATATGAAACTTAGTAGACAATATAATAGTAAATATATACATCTCACTTCCCCTCCTTATCCTCTCTTCTAAACCCCTGTCCTATTCTCGCCTAATTTGCAATAACTTACTGTTCTTTAAAAAAAAAAAATTTCTTTGATTATAAAAAAATATGTACGAGAACATTAAAATAACATTTTTAAAGGTATAAACTTATGTGTATTTATTTAATATGTAATATATTTTCTTTTCGAACTTTGTATACTTTGTGGAAATCTGTTATTGGCTCTGAGTTTATACACCATATTTTGTTTGTTTACTATGAATATTTATATAAAACTGTTAGTTTCCCAAATAAAATAAAATAAAGACTTTTTTTTTTAGTTTTTGAGAACCTTCTCAATAAATTTTGTAATATTGTGTAATTTACTAGATTTTTTCCTTAATTGTTCAGTATTGACTACGGTATCTAGCTTTTTTATGGCCATAAATTAAATAAAGATTTATTGAAGAAATTCGATTTTAATTGTCCCGTGGTGAAATGAATCGTGATAGAGAAATATTAATTTCTGGTCGGCGTAAATGTTGATTTTTGCCGAAATGATGGGTCGTGAACTTTGCTGGAGAGGCGCTGATTTGCTTATTGCAAGGTTGTGGGTTCAATCCCAATCAGGCCAATAGTAGAATATCATTTGCTAAGATCAAACGCGAACAAAATAGAACCTCGCTATTTGCTGTCTTTCACTGGCTGATACGCGTCTTGAGTCTTATGACGGAAACATGTTTATATTCAAAATGGTTGTGAAATGATTAGAATAAGTAACTTTGACTTTGATTTTTTAAAATATTTTCATCATTAAAAAACACAAAAAAAATCCTTCCGATTTCTAATGTCATCATTTCACAATTTACTCGTAACTGTTAACCTTTTAAAAAACAAATTAAACGCCTATTATGAATAAAAATTATATTACTGATGAATAATAAAATTATTTAGTACCTAAAGTTTATTTTTAAATTTTGACAAAATAACAGTGTTTCTTCAAAACTGTATGTGTGTAAATGTATATTGTACATAATGTATTTGTTACATTACTTTAAAAAAAAAAACTTTCAAAAGATTTTATGATTTTTATCCACATTTCAATACAATCGAATCAAAATAGATCACTGTATAATAAAAAAAAATATATTTATTGTACTATCATCGTCATGATTTTTCAAATATTTGTAATTTGAAAATTACTCCGTTTGTGACATCATGAGTTGTCATCGGTGAGCTGTGCTTCCATTTAAAAGTTTCCGTAGCTATCAAAAACATTGAACTTTAAAAAATTGGTAACCTAACAACCGGAAACTTATCACAACATATAACAAAGCTTTAATAGACTGGTTTTTATTCTCAAGAACTTGTGACGCTTCAAAGTAGTTCATACGTATCAATACCATTTCTATGAATTTTTTCATCAATTTTCGAAAAACTTTACCGTACCATTAAACAACTTTTACTGAGCTTTCTTGTTGAGGCACTAAACTTTCTTACTGAGACAATTTTTTTTTTTTAATTAGTAAAATAAACCCTTATTTTGAATCAAAACGGTGACTATTTTTATGAACTTATCAATATTCTTGCATAAATATTATGTCATATAGGTAAATATGTATATCTTTTTGAAAGGGAAAGCACTTACGCAAAGGCTGAAGCGTTAATGTTATGAAGAAGTCATATTATGAATCGTTTGACCTCAAAACCATATGCTAGGTGAGGCATTTAGCATAAATATTGTTATCATCAACGCATCATAGAAAACACGTTCTTACTAATACACTTTTGGATGGTAAAGATCTTTTGAACCTTAAAAGGAATAACACGTTAATATCGACGTGCTGGTGACGAAAACAACGAAAATGTTTGTTTTGGGAAAGGTTCTAATTAAGTTGACAAATATTTTTTTTTTAAAACCAGTACCGATAAGGAGAGATATGAAGGTAATAAAAACGTTAATAAGATATCAAATTTTACAACCAAAATTATCTTATTAAAAAAAAAATATATATTTCAACTAGCTGACCCGACACAGACGTTGTCCTGCCCAAACGTTGGCTTGGCTTAAAAAAATACTTTTCATTGATAAGTAGGTACCTAGGTACTTGTTTCTGATTAAATTCCAAAACATAAAATAAATATTTTTTCAAATACGGCATTTTTTTGCAAACGTCAAACTCCGATCTTCTCACCAGCAGAGGGGTGTATATATGTGAGAATACGATTTTCAAAAATGTATTAAATTTAATATTATTTTAGTAATTACTAAAAATCCAGTTAAAATAAATAAATGGATAGAAATCATAAGGAATTAATGGAAAGAATCTGATTAAGATCCACAAAAAACAAATGCTGTTTGTAAACATTCAAAAACAAACTTTTTTATCCACAAAAAAACTAAATCTTTCCATTTTTTGATCAATGCATTCTCTCCGAACGCAACCCCGGTAAATTGATAAATAAAACATTTATGCTCTTTACTTATTTTTTACACATAAGATTGAATATTTTAATATCTACGAACACGCACAACGCAAAGATGTATATTTCTCTGAAAACCGCACGTAAATCGGTAAAGCCGTTTAGAAGAAATTCAGTGACATCACACGTACAGTGGAATTATATATATAAAGATAAAATAATGTTTCAACAAAAATATTTCAAGAGATATATTTTTGTCACCTCATCACCTAAGGCATAATTTTACGTAAAAATAAAGGAAAATGTCACAAAAATGTATGTGATTTAAAATGCTTGTATATTGCTCAAAAACAAAAAATTTAGATTTCGCTTCGGCCACTTTCATGTTCAATTTATTATCTCAAAATTGTTTTTAAAAATTAGTTCTAAGTTTGTCTTTATATGAGAACCTAGATACCTAAGTTTAGTCTAAATTTAAAATAGCGTAATATGCAGGTCTAAATGAAATTATAATCTAGTTACATACTACTTTTAAATATATTTTTAATAGAAATACCTTGAATTTTTTTATGCCTTGTTTATGTCTAATTTATGTTTTTTTATTATTGCGCGATTAAAAAAAAAATCGTTTTAAAATGGCAAAATCGTATGATTTCCTCATTTTGCGTGCGTTTTACCAGACTACAGCCTTAATAATTATGTAAAAAAAAAGTATTAAGTTAAATACTAACTTGAGTGTTCTCGCCGCCATAACATTTTTTTCAATAGTTAACTTAAAGAAATCTTTTTGAAAATAGAAATTACTAGTTGTCATATTTTTTACTTTTAAATCGTAGATCAAAATTACGGCGTTGTCTTAGTAATTTCATGTACATTTTACGTAAGTTTGATTTATAGATAACATATTTTTATTTTTTTTAAACAAGTCTAGAACGTTAAAAATAACATACGACTCCAAAGCGTGCGGCCTTTGCTTCGTAATGTAACTGCTTCACCCATGTTGGTTTTAAGTTCATTTCCTCGTATGATCAGAACAACAAATTTATTTGTTCAAAAATATCTCTGCTATATAAGTAATCTTGGATTATTATGCGGAAAACAAAATCATTCCTATTTGCCTCCCTCTTTATTACTTTTTCGATGGCAGACTAGGGCCAATATTGATTAACTTTATTGAATTTCATTAATTAAATTTAACTAAATTTAATTTAAATGCTGTTGAAATGCGATCTCTTGGGCAAATGTGTGGTAAAACGATGTATGATAGGTGCACACATGTTGAAATCCGTGAACTAGGTAAGGCTGAGACTTGCATTATCGACAGAATCAAGAAAGGGGTGATGCCTTGCTTTGGACATGTAGAGCGAATGAACAGCGGAACAACGGCTAAAATAATCTACAATACGAATGTTGATGGAAGCAGAAAACGAGGAAGACTAAGAAAGTCTACTGAGTACTACTGAGTGAAAAATTATTTTTTTTACTTATTAGCGGCATTAAAAATATTTTTATATTTTTAATTTTTCCCCGATGTGTGGGAGCGAAGTATGGACTCAGATAAGCATCATTGACAAAATCAAGAAAGGAGCTATGCGCTGGTGCGGACATCTAGAGCGAATGAGCAGTGAAAGAACGGCTAAGAATATTTACAACGTGAATGAAAATTACTGACGAAATAGAGAAAGACCGAGAAAAACATGGCGTGATCAAGTCCATCAAATACTTGAAGATAGACATGTCAAGAGTAGGAATTATCAGCGTTCGTGCATGAGAATGTAGAAGGTCTGTATGCAAAGACAGAGTGATATGGCATTCTATTCTTACTGCCTACCCCTACGGGGAAACGGCGTGATAGTTTATTCTTTTTGCCGTTGTGTAAATTTAATTCAAAAATTTACATATTTTACTTATTTTATTTTTTTCGCACATGCTTTGTAACCAAAATTATATATATTAATAACACCATTTATTTTATAAGCTGATTAAAAAAAATAAGAAATTTCACAATAAGCACAAAAATGCACAAATATGTACTTTTCGTAAAATAAATATAATAACAATAACGAATTTCAAATTTATACATATAAAGATTACTGACGATGCTAAAAACTTTATGGTATGAAACACAATTTTTAGGAGGTTTTTTTTTTACACACACACATTTATTTATAAGCTTTTAAAAGTCACTATAAAGTACAAAGCGGATATTTTTTTAATTCTTTTTTTTTTCAATTGATCTTCCATGTTAATAATGGTTCGCGGGAGATCGTTGAACAGCCATGAAATAACGCAATCAAATATTTGTTTTTCAAAGTCATTTGTAATTCAAGGAATGACCATGGAACCCTTAGTTTTAATCGAGTGCTGTAAGTATCGGAAACTGAATACAGTCAAGTTGTAGTCACAAAGATGTTTGACCGGCAGAACATCGCAGAATTTCAAATATACACTTTTGCCTTTATGTTATGCCTCACAAATATTGCTATTCGGTACAATCCCCCTTAACAGTCTCACCTGAATATCATAAATTTTACCCATATGAGACTGGAAGGTTAGACCCCAAACACTCACTGCATACGATATTGAATATCTAATGAGCCTCTTGGACCGTTAAAAGTATATAAATATAAAAAGAAATGTTTTTAAAATTGATACTATATTACTATATAGATAAAAACTTCACTGTGAATCGTGCGGGATTAAAATAGCCGGTTATCGAGTTCGGATTGTTTAGATTAATCGATGATAGACACCTCTGATCTAATAATAATCGATCTGATTTTATTTTAAATAAATTTCGCTGCAACTACATTAATTTATTACATAGTTTTTGCTCTAGATATGCGTAGTTCTTTGAACGTTTTGTATGTAAAAAAGCCATGTTTGGATACAAGTTTCAATTAAGTCGTTGAAAATTTTCAATAAAATTATTCAATGAAATAATCTACAGATATTATTTTGTTGATTTTCAACTCTTGAATAGTGGGAAGTATCAGAAATATCACATACTACTTATAGCGATGAAAATATATGAAATGGATTCAAAAAAAATAATTGTATATTAAAAACTCAATATGGATAAGTATAGTAGAGAAATGCATAACTTTTAACATAAAATTGTTAAAAAAAACATTTCTCCTCAAAAATGCGTTTGACAATTGTTCAAATTTTAACGAAATTGTGACATATCAACGAAGTCAATGCAATGAATCATTTTCGCGGGTACTCAAAATTATATTTTTTTTTTTTTTTGCCGTGAATAAGTAAAAATAGATTTAATAAATACTTGATAGTATTTTAAAGACGTTGAGTAATTTAAAATTATATTTAAAAACCTGAGATTTTGTTAATACATTGTCTTTTTTTTGATTTCATAATTTATTAATTGAACTTTGTTTTTCTGGATTGTTATTTTATTGCATCACATGTCATTATAATTTCATTTAATAATTTTAGTATGTATTTTCTATTTTTTATTATTATGGCTTGACACGAGCACAATGTTAAAAGCCTTAATAATTTCAATAATATTAAAACGATTGTAATTTTAAATAAATAAACAAATACATTTAAAAAAATGTTACATTGAACTATAAGATTATTTAAAGAAATCAAACTAAAAATCTTAAGCAAAATAAAAGAAAACCGAAGTAAACAGTATAAAATCTATCGCAACTTTTAAATTAATATACGAGTAGTTTGACGTTTGGTACAATACAAAAAACAAAATAAATTCAATGTTAAGTCTAAAATGCATATTATATACTGGAATCTCTTTTTAATGAGGGATATGTTCCACATAGTACCGTGTAAAAAAGCATACAAAAAAAAGGAATGCTGGGTAAATTTCCTTGTTTAAAAATAAATTCGGGAATTAAAAAAAATGGTTTGCTTAGTATTCGTTGTACCTAAATGCTTATCTTCGATAAAACATGACATCAAAATACTTTACTCAGATTATTCCCTTTCACTATTATGCGCCAAGTAAGCAAACGAGCAATGTAGGGCATTCGAATAACGCGTAGTACAATTATATTACTATTACGCATTGTTAAATTGATATTGAAAAAATTTTTTAATTTAATTTTTGAACTGTGTTATTTCGATAACGTGTAAACCGAGGTTCGAGTGTACACATATATATATACAAGTATATATATTTTAAACTATTAATTAATGTTTGCATTTTTTTTATTTAACTTTTGGACTGAGTTATTTCGATAACGTGTTAAACGAGGTACCAGTGTACCAATATAAAAAGGGTATTCTTTAAACCCTGTCACATCCGAAACCACGATGATCAGTATGAGCAAGAAGACATATTGGCACATTAAAATATTTTTTTAGAACGAACAAAATTTACAAAAATTAAAAATTAAAAAAAACAAATGGTTGCTTACTTCTGCCGGGGAGAAACGAGGAGGGGGGAAGGGAGAGTCTGATATACCGTCAACCGAGCGGCAGCGCCCCCCCTCACTTTTCCCCTGTAGAAGTACGCAACCATTTTTTTAAAAATATTTTCTTTTAATAAAAATTATTCCTTCTAATTACTTTTTTAAATATGCTAATATGTCTTCTTGCCCATACTGATCATCGTGGTTTCGTATGTGACAGGGTTTAAGAAACACCCTGTATATATTTTTTAAACTATTAAATTAATGTTAATTAATAATGTTTTTTTTTTTTTTTTTAATAATTTTTGGACCGTGTTAAACGAGGTTTCAGTGTACCAATAAATATTTATACTTTAAACTATGAATTTAATAACATGAAAATTAAAACAACAAAAGTTTGTCTTGTTTCACATCATCACCATCATTCCCTTTCCGCACCTAATGGTGCATAGGACACTGCATTGGTACACCAATCGCAATGTATCTTGATCATTTTTGTTACAGAGAGGTAAGGTAATCACTCTTACACTTCATTAACCAGTCTAAGGGACTATGAAATATTCTAGTGTAAACACTCAATTTGAAATAATATTTCATATCAACCATGTCGGGAGTCGAACCCGAGACCTCTTGCATGGTAGGCAAATGCGCCGACTATTACACCACGAGGCCGACTAGTTCTTGTTTCACAGTATGTATATTGTTATAATTTTGTACCTATCTTAATATATAATATATCGTCTATGTTGATAAATAAAAGCGTTTATGCTGTGTACACTCGTACATCAACTTTATAAATCGTAAATATAATAAAATATTTTATTTTATTTCATTTTATTTATTTTTTTATTTTTTTTATTTCATTTCATTTTATTTCACTTGATTTGATTTTATATTATTTTTTTATTTTTTTTGTTATTTTATTTTATTTAATTTTATTTGATTTTATTTTACTTTATTTTATTTTATTTTATTTTATTTTATTTTATTTTATTTTATTTTATTTTATTTTATTTTATTTTATTTTATTTTATTTTATTTTATTTTATTTTATTTAACTTTATTTTATTTTATTATTATTTTTTTTTTATATATATTTTTTTTTTATTTTATTTTTTTTTTTTTTTTTATTTTATTTTATAAACGGCAAAAATTGCCTTTAACATATATTGAAAATAAATATGAAAAAAAAATACATATATACATACATAACAAAAAATGATAAAATTGCAAAACTATAAAAATAATAACAAGTAGGTAAATACACATAAGCAACCAAAAATATTAAATAAATAAATACATAAATATGAAAAAGCAAAAAAGAAAAACGTTATTAAATGTAAAGAAGAGTTTAAGAATTATATTGCGAGAGAAAAATAAATCAGACTCGTGTTATAACTTTCAAGTCCAGAACCAAATATATCAGCCTTGTCCTCATACTGATTACCATATCTGTGTATTTATAGTAAAGAGCCACTTTTAAAACCAATAATTTATGTCCACCCAGCTAGGAATTGAACCCGGGACTTAAAGCATGGACGGTGAATGCACCAAGTACTGTAATTTAAGGCGACGCGACGTATCTATGATTCAATAATTGATTTCTTTCTTCAAGACTTGTACATAAGAGTAGCCATTTTGTCAAAAACAACAGACCAGTGTTCTGGTTCTGTTTCGCACACATCTTTGTTCTTTTAATTTTTAAATCAACATGATTTTTATAGGTGTGATTCTTTATTAGATGAATATGTAGTTGATACTCTTCAGAAACGGAACCTTTAAGAAACCCGTTCAAAGGATGCAAAGCAGGATATTAAATGTAAAAGGCGCTTGTCATTCATGACCCCGATAGAAATCATTATTAATAATGGAATAGTATGCAGTTATCACCTGCAGATCTTTGCACTGTATTCCCAGTAATCTTTACGCAAAACTGCGTTTCTATGAATCTAAAAGCAAATCACTACATCACCTAATACCACATGAAATATTACGCAATTTTTTTTTTTTTTTTTTATTTTATTATTTTTTCACGCCCATAAGGCTTTTACATACATGAAAATTTTACAAAATATAAGTATATAAACAACATTAAATTTAAAAAATACAATATAAAGCAACAAAATATAGAACGGTGTTAAGAAGTAAAGTTGGTATAAAAAAAGAAGATGAGTATATAAACAGCATAGATTTAAAAAAAAATGTTTAATAATAATGAAGTGATTACATTTAGAATATGTATAAACTGTTATAGACACGTACGAACTGAGGTATCAGAATATACAGTGCGTTCGGATATTTACAGCCTATGTCAATGTATTAGCGCATGTCGGAATACCAAATTAACAAGCATTTTTTTTTGTAAGTTGGTACGGATATTTATTTTAATTTTATTTAATAAGGAAGCCAACAGGCATTTATAAAATTAAAAGATACCTATATATTATAAACATATTTCGTAAGGTCCAATTAGAAGCTTCCTCGTAATATTGGTAATAAATAATTATCGCATAATGTAAAATAACTAATGGTACACTAGTTGTAATAATTATTATGAATAAATATGTGAATATAATGTGAACATTTTTTTTTTATTATTTAATTAATATATTTTCACAAGTGGTACATGTTTTTTTTATTATAACACAAATCTACTTTTATACATCTAGTAAATGTTATAACTGTAACTCTCCAAAATAAGAAACTAGCTCTTGTGCTTGAAGAGTGACTTACACTTTTATAGTGATTTTTTTATTAGAATTTATATAATTTTGAATTTACGAGTACACGAGAAAAAATATTTTAAAGATATTAAAATAAAAACAGAAAATAATAATACATTAAACCTTATTAAAATAGAATGCAGTTTTTTGAGAATACGTGTTCAAAAAATGTCTTTAAATTTATTTATTGATATATTAGTTTTAATAGTTTTTAGTTCATTGGGGAGATTATTGTACTTTTTAACACCTTTGAATACAAAGCTATTTTGACCATGACTTGTGTGGAATTTAGTGATTTAAATATTATTTTGGTATCTGAGTGACTTATTCATATCAATTTTTTTTTCTTCTTTATACATTTGTATGACGGAATTGATTTTACAAATAGTGTCTACTCTATGAACTTTAAATAATTAATATAGAATTTCCGTATTGAATGTTGAGGTTTTCTTTAAATTAACTTTATTTATTTATCTTTATACTATTTTTAGATGGTTTGATATATTGGCATATGCACCCATCCAACAATACCATATTGCAACAAAGATTGTACAATTGATTCATAAGCTATTTTTAATTTTTTGATTTTTAAAATATTCCTTAATCTAATAAATATATATAAACATTTTCTAATACGTTTAATACTAATATGGTTTTCCATTTTAAGTTTTGGTCTATGTATACACTAAGATATTTATTATTGAACACTTAACTTGTTAGATCGCAGTTAGTTTTGTTGCATTTGCTTTGGTGAATAATTATTTTTATTACTGAATCTAAATAAGTTTTGTTGGGAATGGGATGATTATTATTCTTTTAAATTATTAAAAACTTTTAAAAATAATACATCAACACTTGAATGTCGGTCACAGAGTTACACTTTATAATATTACGTATTACAAATATGGCTGACCATACATTTAGATGTTTTACATGAAAACTTTATGTAACGCGCATGTGCGCGTTTGTGTAAGCATAATTTTTTAAATATTTGAATGGACTGTACAGTGCATTTGAATGTTGAATAATCTTATTATCTTATTTTTTCAAATTTTGACACTTGATAAATTGTTTCCAGGCCTAGTGGGTGATTTTTAAAAAATTTAAAATTAGAATTGGTTCAGTCGAATGAATCTCACCCACACGATAAGGGTTTCAGCTTTTTTACTTCACAAAAATCAGAAGATGAAATAGTTGAGGAAATGATTAAATAGATCGGTGAATGTTACACAGTGTGAAAAATGGCTACTTAAACTAGACAATGATAGGGTATAAGCCATGTGAATGTCTAGGCTTCTAAATTTCTATTAAAAAATATTTTTCCTCTCTGTTGCAACAAAGTAAAACAACTTTAAAGTTGTTTTTTTTACTTTGACGATTTTAATTTTAGTTAGTGTTAAGCTACGAGTAATTAGTAGTAAATAAGAAAATCTGTTTCTTTTCACTCCATCTGACAAAAATTTATCCAAATTTGAATAATCGACATCAAAAATTGAAAGAAAAAATACTGCCACAAACTATTATAATCCATCAAAAGTATATTCTCATATTGCCTGTAACTGTACATTGCAAATAGTTCTTAAAATGCTTTTATAAAGAGAATCCATATTTTATAGCGGAATTATTTTATATCAACAAATAATTTTATTTTGAAGAATGTTTTTATTTTGTAGACAAGTATTTGTTTTAACACTGACATATATTTCAACAAAAACTAAGAAAGAGAAATACGAAATCTAAATATTCACAATACTCATGACGAATCATTAGAAAGTTTAATGAGGAAGTTCAATGGTTTTTTTAATTGTTTCTTACTTATTACTAAACTATCAAAATATGCCAATTTTCAAATATATATTTTTTTATGTATTGTATTAAAAGTGCTATGATTTTTAAAGTTTTTTTATTTTGAAATTACTCAGCGTGTGACGTCGTTAGATTTCTTTGGTTAATTCTGCTAATTGGTGATTTGTCTTCCCGTAAACTGGAAATATATCAAAACATTATATTGTTGGTTGATTTGGAAAAACTAGTGACGTCGTTCAAAGTAGTTAGTTATTGTTAAAATCATTGATCTTCCTCATTGTTCACAAAGCTTCTAATCTGTAATTGGCTGGTTTGAGCTGTCATTTGCAAACAATGTGACTTCACCATTATGCCTAATTTTGTATCTAATTTATTAATCCGTTTATATAAGTAGTTTATAAAAAAAGATAATAATAAAACATGTACCCGGATCACGGGTTAAGACTGCAAACGTGCAACTTAATAGCTTTTTAAATGAAGCTCGACAAAGTATACCTTGGCACACGTACATTTATCCAAATTAAAAAATTAAGAAAATAAATTTAAGTATTGTTGACATTCTAACTAGGGTCAGTACTCCACACTTTTTTTAAATTATAAATTCTATTAACACAATAAAAATTTCAATAAATTTTACGAACAACACGTCAAATTACGATATTTGAAACAGAAATTGTCTTTTGATACATAATTGTATTAATTGTTAATATTTTTTTAATTTTTTTATTTCTTAAGTTAGCTTATATTCCTATTAGTATATAAACTAATATTTACGCTTACTTTAATGACATATCTATTTACACATTTTAAAAATAGATAAGTAATACAATCACTCAACAAAACATTACTAAGATCTTTTTTTTTCAATTTTATTTATAAACCCCTACGGATTACATATATTTAACAAAATATTTTTGCTTTTTTTAATTTATACTCTACAGTCAATGATTATATTTTTAATATCTTTTGTAAAGGTTGTCTGAGTCTTTTTTTTTAGTTTTATCTGGAAGTTTATTGTATAATATCAGTCCCTAGTTTATTAGTTTCAATTGTCCTTTTCTCGTTTTATAAGTTCGTGTATGATATTGTTCTGATATTCTCGTATTGTGTCCATGTTCACTACAATTTTTCCCAAGTTTTAGTTCTTTGTCTACATTTACATCAGGAGATTAATTCATGAATAAATTTTAAAGGTTCCAGTTGAAAGAGTTCAGTTACATTTAATTATTTTGTTAGTTTAAAGAGTTTTTTATATCCTGTTATATAAGAGACGTTATATACTAACTATAATATTTTATTTTGCTGTCTTTGTAGTCTGTTTCTGTCATTTTGATTTCCTGTTCCCCATAGTAGTTGCATATAACATATTTTAGTTTTAACATAGGCTTCATTCATTATTTTTTTCCTTTTTTGGGACAATGTTTTTGATTTTGAAAAAAAGACTCAATAATGTCATCACTTTGCTAATTACATTGTCAATTGTCTGTCTATTGTAAGTCCTAAGTATTTAACATGTTCAATTTCGGTTAGTCGTTCATGTGTATATGTATGTATGTGTGTATGTATGTGTATATGCATCAATATGTTTATACTAGTAAGTTTATATTTGATTTGTCTGTTCTTCCTTTTCATTTGTAAATAATTATTCTATATTAAACATTAATTGCCCAGCTTGGAACGGAGTATGTATCCTTGTTGGCTGGGCAAAATGTACAAAAAATGTATGTTGTATTAAAATATGTATACATAAAAAATAAATTTATGTAAGCATCTATGAACATCAGAACATGTAATAACCTATCCATAATCGTAAACCTTTTTCCCTTTTTTATCATGTTATAACGTTAATTAAGCTTCTCTTTTTGCATCAGAATTTCGGAAGACCATTATTCGATTCCCTGATTATTTCCGGCGTCTTTAATTACCAATCTGCATTCGTCTGAAATTCCATATTAACTCCATTCATGGCTAAGCAGGCTGACCTTTGGCTCGACCGTAGCTCTGCGCTCCCTACTTTACCGACCGCCCGCCATAGCCGTTCCGTTGCCGCAATGAAGATGCTGCTCTGGTCCTGACGAAATGGTCTACACGAGAGTGAAAGAGTGGTGGTGGAAGATGAGTATAAAAGATGAGGTATTGTCTTAGATGGATATCAGTCAATTCTCTCGTCTCGACCAGTCAGATAAATCTACCAAATCCTAAAAATGAAGGCGGTACGGATACAAAGGATTTATTTTTGTTTTTTCAAACATTTATTCATTGATATATTATTTTTATTTTAATTAAAGTGCTAAGTGAAGTGATTTTTGCTGGAAAATTGTGTTAAATGAAACAGAAACCGGATTTATATTGTTTAATTATATTACGTGTAAAAATTCACCGATAACTGATTTTAAAAAAATAAGTTTAATCAATTTTTTTTCGGAAAAAATATATCGTATTAACTAATAGGAAAATACATTTCATGAAACGCGTTACTATTTCCGTTTTTTTTATGCTTTTCGTAAAAACTGTTAAAAAGTATTTTTTTAATATTAAAAGAAAACTTTTTAACTAAATTTAAAAATAATTGTAACGGATGATATACTCATAGATATCAAACAATATTTACCTGAGATACAATTTGAAAAAGTAGCGTAATAAAAGTTAGTGTGTATTATTACAAATAAATTATGATCCCTTGAAAATAAATTAACAGATTTTTACAATTTTAAATCCGTTATTTAAAACATAAACACATAATCAACAAATGGTTTAAAGCGTTACGATTTTTTTTAAATTTTGTATATCCGCAAGTATTTATAACTAAGTTAAAATATTTAAAACGTTTATTATTTTATGTAAATAGCACTTGGAAACATTTGTTTTATTTTTTATAATTATTTTTCTTCACATTTTTTTGAGAATTCAATCAATTTTGATTGACACAATGAAATATTTCGTATTGGCAGAGTGATTTCATTTAACACTATTTTTTTAATTACAGACATTCTTCTTCCTATTCTTCGTGATCGCAGCCGTATTTGCTGCTCCACCCCAAAACGAAGTCACAATCCTCAAATACGAAAATGACAACATCGGTGTTGGTGCCTACAAATTTGCGTAAGTCTAATATCATCATCATTCCATGCCAGTTCTCTAGATGGTGCATATGGTGTCCACAAATAGCAAACACTCTGCCAGTTGCAAGCTCCTATATGCCCTCCTGCGATTCAAACATGAACTGCCGACGAATTGTCAGTAGCAGACATGCGAGACGTCCAAAATAACGTAAATTTAATTTAAAAAATTTACGTCGAAAAATTTTTTTTTAATGTCTTAAACTCAGGTCTTGAAAAAAAAACAAAAAATGTATTTAGTTAAATATTTAGAAAAAAAAAGTATTAAGTAAGTACTCTGCGTTGTTTTTATTTCCAAAATAAAAAAAATAATAAATGGCTAAAGTTAATTAAAAAAATTCAATCAAACAAAATAATGATTCAACTAAATGTTTTCTTTGTGTAAAATCACAAAAAGAAATTAAATCTACTTATCGGTTTCAGAAAATGATTATACCTTTTTCAAAGCTTACAAATAAACTTATATTAAGTATTTGAATTTTTTTTTTAATGTGCTTCAAATCTTTAAAAAAAGTTTCTTAAAGCGGTCAAATTCAAAAAAAAATTCATTCACCTTTCTTTTTGCAGCTCAGATTAATTTTGTTATAAATATGCATAAATATAAATACTCCATGTGAAACAAACCAATTTTATTTATTGTTTTCCGTCGTAGCATTTACTTCCGAAGGTAAAATGATAATAAGTTCCGAAGAATTTAAATGATTGACTTTCACATTGATTAAATTAATGATTTAAATAATTATAATTAATTTTCAAAGTCATAAGGAAATCATTTTATCTTTCAGCTCCTAACTCGTGTTTGATTTAACGCATTGAAAAAGCATAATTTATGTTTTGAATTTAAATTTTGTATTTAATATCAGAATCGTATTTGTTAACAGTAGTTTTTTTTCATAAATATAAAGTTACGGTATACTTTTCAGATAAAATGTTTTTCTATCTTTCAAAGGTTATAAAAAGATCAATGAATAGTAAAAAAGATTTTTTATAATTTTAATAATAATATATTTACTATTATTAATTTACGGTTCCATGAAACTTTAACATAATTAAAGGGAAATCAGTGAAAAATAATACAACAAAAAATAGCTTAAAATTAAAATAAGAATAAAAACATTGAGAAAAGTATATAATGGTAAACAGTACAGAGAACGCTTCATCTCGTGCGGGATTCGACTTTTGGGAACCTTTTACAAATAATGTATATTTTTTATTTTTCTTGTTACTGGCATTAAAAAAAAATTGAAAACCTTCATCCATTTAACAGGAAAAACCATTTCGACTATCACTAAGTACTAGTGTAAGACGTCAAAATACCGCAAATTAAATCAATTTATTTTGTTTTAGGTACGAAACTAGCGATGGAACAGCACGCGAAGAGCAGGCAGAATTAAAAAACGCAGGAACTGAAAATGAGGCTCTATCAGTTAGGGGTAGCTACACGTGGGTGGCAGCTGATGGAAAACAGTACACCGTTACCTACATTGCTGATGAAAATGGATTCCAGCCTCAAGGCGAACATCTTCCTAAAGCCCCATAAACTAAATTCTACCATAAAAAGACATTCGAAGCTGCCATAATTTAATACACTATTTATGCGACCGATATTTACAAAATATGATTCCACGGAGCCTTTGCAAATGAGATGCCAACCGAATGATGTACACACAATAGAGATTATCATTTGTAGATAGCTTATTTGAAATGTTGTGTTATTTATATATTTTTTAGCATTTAAACAATAATTTTCAACCACTACATACCTTACTGATTTCATTTTAATCGAAATTGAATCAAACAGTGGAGAATTATTTGCAGAAGTAAATAATTTGTATTTTAAGGTGGTTGTCAAAATCTGAAGACACACATTGCTTCAAAATGTATCAAATATAAATTATGATTCATAGAAATTCTCACATTCCATAGATCACATTTTTTCTGTAACAAATCATGTTTTCTGACAATCTCGGTCTATTATCTGCGCGTGGGTTTAGTGACATTAAACGATTTTCTTTTTGCGAATCTCGTACAAGTTTTCACTGACACGCTATGACATGTTGTGACATTACATTTTTGTAGATTACTCTGTAAGCAATAAAAATATTTTTTACAAAATTTTTCGTGTTATTTTGATGTAAATGACGATACGCTCGAATTGTGAAAGAGTAATAAAATGTAAGGCTCCGTAGCGCGAGGTAAGGTGAGAGGTCAGCGAGTAAAAGCGTGGCACAACCTTTAAAGGTAATCTCCAGCAACACGGGTCACATCTTAACGATGCAATAGAAATGTACCTTTTAAATTAAGCCACATACTTTATTTCAAAGATATAAAACTCGTATGTTCAAAGTATGTGTTATCAAAAATTAAATCTATCTATTTGCAAATTGAATACGCAATTCATTTGGAATGATATTTACAGATATACATATTTAATGTTGTTGAAATCAGTTTAAAAATGATTTTATCATTTACGCAAGATAGTTCAAACTTTTATTAAAATTCCTAAATAGAATAATTGATTTAATATTGTTTGTAAAATGCTTAAAGGGACAACTTGTTCATTTTATTTTTGCATTATGTATAAGTAAAAATTGAAATAATTTCGCCTCACTGAGGGGTGGGGTAACCCGTGCCAATGACACTTAACAACATACGGGTTTAACATGTGAGAATGCACATAAAAGACAATGCATTCAGAGAAAAAATTTCATAACTCACGTATGAAAACATCATACATATTTTTGATTTCTCTCTTTGTATGCATATTTAAATAAATATATTTTACTTTTTTTTTTTTGGTTCGTGTACCTGGATGCACACAAATCTGGAATTTCTCCTTTTTTTTCTAAATTTTTTTATTTTCTTCTAAATTTTCTTCTTAAAAAGGATTTTCTTCTAAAAAAAAATATATATATATATTACTATAAAACGTACAATAAAAACACATATCATACATTTCTAGTATTGTAACGAAGCTGATATATCAAAATTTGTTTACACAATTCATCTTACTTCTTTCTACCTTCATTATCAATTTTCATAGCCTTTTCAAAGATTTTCTCGTTACTGATTGTTTGAGTGGTCATTATGAGTAGGTTATAGATTAAAATTGCACAATACTCAGTCTCTTTGACCACAAATGGTGTATTTATTTGAGTTGTTTTTGTGTCGAGGATCTTATGATTATTGGTATATGGCGTGTTGTTGAGGTTATATATGTCGTTTGATCGACGCATAGTTGCTGTAGAATATTTATATTGAAAAAAAGCATTTGCATATTTTTCACATTAAACTTAAACTTAAACTTTAAATAAACTTTAAATAAAAAAAATAGAATTTTGTCTGAAAAACTGTGTTAGACTGATATTTTTACACCGGATTTAAAAAGTTAAAATTTGTATAAATATACTACATTTTAATACAAAAATATTTATCCTTGCTTTACGAAGAATAAATGTGGCGTCAATACAGCAATAAATGTGTATAATAGAGAGCCCGAAGATTTAACTCATAACAAGATAGACAGAGATGCTGTTCTGTGGCCGGTGTTCGTGCGAAAGAGATTCATTTGGTTATTGGCAGTGAGCCAGTGCACGCATGTAAGATGACCGGCGTAATTATGGTTTTTAATTAACTTTTCTAGAACAGAGATAATTGTATTTTAATTTTTATAAATTATTAGCAGGTTAGTTAAGTTGCACAACCTTCCTTTTATTCTTCCTATATCACTATCTAAATTTTCCTCCTCCAGGACGAGATATTTTGCTTACCTCGTCCACTCCTCACTAGTGCTAAAGTTTGGCTTGACGTTCTTGCAAATAATGTAACAGCAATGCAATAATGTGACTCAGCCACAAGGTAATATTATATAGCGATCATGATTGTAACCTTTCTTCTTATAAATATTCAGTGATCAATATGTTACAAACATTATGCATGCTTGAGTTCTAAAATAATATTCACATTCCTTATACGAAAGCAATCGTGTATTTAATATTTATGTAACATATTGTTATCGATGTGATCTGAATTAGAGTACTTAAAATGTAGAAACTAAAAAAAATATTTAGATAATAACAGCTTGTCAGAATTATTGAACATACTTGTTTTTTTATTATTTTTTACTAAAGACATCATCGTTTCTCTATACGCAACCAATGGTCTATAGGGTACTGCAGTGTTATCCAAATTGTAACGTATGTGTATTTTTGTTGTTACATGGAATGTATGGAAATCAGTCTGACGCTTCCGGTATTAGTACAAAAACTATTCAACATTGCGGTAAAAAGACTCTTTACACATATCCAAAAACCATTTTTAAACACTGAGGGTCTTCCTATCGGTTTTGCTCGAATTAAAAATGTGATTTTTTCGATCGAAAATTGAGCAGCTTTATTTTTTAATATTCAATTTCGAAAACCGCAATTAGATTTTTTCTTTATTTTACTGCTTCCGTTGCCCATTTCACGGTGAGTTTGGTAAATTATAAGAAATACCCAACTTAAACTAACAATATATCATATCCACCTTACCAGGAACCGAACCTAAGATATTAACCATGGTAGGTTTACGCGCCAAATAGGCGGACTTATTTGCACTCGTTTTTATTACTCAAGATTTTTCCTGAGATCAGCCATCGAGTCAAAACACTCATTCAGGGTTTTAGTACTGATTCACACACAAAACTGTATCCTCATCCTCCCAAGTATAGGAAATATTAAATGTCTAATAAAATAAAACCAGGAGGCCCAATTACAGTGATAGATAATAGCATAGAATACCCAGGCTTGATAAAAATCATGTAATTTTTTTGTGTTCTAATCGGGATTAAACCAAAAAGCTTTCGTGCGCGAGTCAAGCATCTTAACCACTACACCACGTGTATCTAATGTGTACGTATGAAAATAGATAGAATAGTATATTGCAACAAAGCGTTTGATTTTAATCATTTCATCCTAAAATCAATTACACGAGGAATCTGTTGATTTCTCGGGCAGTTTTTTTAATATAACAATATGCATGTTATTATATGGGATACAAACTGTCAGTAGGGTCGCAATGAGTCACATCTTGCTGAAGGGTGTGATTCTATAAAATGCTGCGAACAACCAGTTGTATTCCACCGGCAAAACTACTGACTAGTCCTACTCGTCAGCGTCCACGTCGCGAACCCCGGGCAATGGGATCACACTAATAACGGTGTGATCACAGCAGATAACGAGAGGATAAAAGGCGAATTTCTGGCGCCTCTAAACCAGAACCAGCCACCTAAGGGAAGGTCACTCCAAAAAAAAAATCCATCAGAGAAAGCAACGGGAAACCATTTTGGTTATCTTTTCCCAGGAATCACTTTGGCGAGTACATCCAATAAGCAGTTGTCCTGGCTGTGGAATATAAGAATAGCGCAGGATCAAGATGCTTTCGCTGTAATGATTGCCAACGTCGGAGGAACTAGACCTGACAAAGCTCCGCAAGAACACCGTAAGAAGAAGATGTTATTACAAAGGTGTGTTGATCTTATTATCAATGCGTTATATTATATAGCAACAATTAACACTTTTTATAAGATAAATGTCATCTTTACGTTCTTTTGTTATGTTTAAATTATTAAAGATATATTTTCTGATTTATATCTTAGTTTCAATTTTTATTACTATCTTTTGTATTTTTTATACATTTTTTTTATCTTATTTTTTTAAGCATCATTCAATGAAAACAAACACATGCAAAAAAGAAGGCCTTGCCTAAACACAGGAATTTTCTAGCTGTTCGAGACATGAAATAAAGTACCTCGGTACATTTTTAAACTTATTTATTCATTCAAAATTACAAAATTAAATATTTATGAACTTATTAAGGCTTTTTAGGCTATGCCCGTGTCAAGCCACAATAAATAACAATAAAAATACATAGTAAAATTAATTAGATCAAATTATAATGACATAGAATCACAATCTAGAAAAAAAGGGAAATGTAATAAAAAAATCAAATTCCAAAGAATACAATGCAAAAAAGATAATCAAAAATAAATTTTAAAATATAAATTATAAAAATTAAGAATCACACATAATCAAATATACAAATCAGTGGTATCATTAAAATCAACAAAATAATAGTAAAATATGGTAGTATTATGAAAAAAATAACACAAAATAAGAGCATGATTTTAATTAACAGAAAAAGAATATATATATATATATATATAGATAAAAGCATAATTAAAATGATAATTGAGTTATGTTTTCTAGAAATTCAATAAACTACGAAATAAATCTATATTGTGAAACTATTTTCACTCTGTATTTTGAAATCACTCCGCTTTTTTTCTCAGAACAGCCATTTATGTAATTCGGGAAGAAAAGTGTAGAATAATAAATAGCCTTTTATCTGAGATGACGAAGGCGTAGGTGGACAGATAAGATCAGGATTCTGCGGTGAGAAAGAGAGTATTGTAAAAGAATGTATTGTAGTAAGGACTACACCTAGACGCCAAAAGATCAAAGTTAATCAAAGGGGATTCGCTACAAAGGAGAAGAAAAATAGGTAGAAAGTACTACCTTCTCACCGTAGTAGTACAACCAAATGACGAAAGAGGCTCACTACCAATTATTGTGGATCGTAGATTTTTATTTAATGTCTGTTAATTCAAAGATGTTTTTAATCAAGATAAATTTATTCATTATTTGTGTTACATAACACAGGAGGTATCTTTTCCAAAATAAAAACTTGTCGAAATCTGTAAATTACCAAATTAATTTGAATCGTGACTTAAATAATAGTACATGAGTTAAAATCTTACATACAAATAAAAAAACTTAATTTAACCATACGAATATTTTTATTTTGAATCTAGAAATAGGGCACATATTGATATTTTCTTATGTGTGTTCTAATAGCATCATTCAATAAATATTATATTAATGAATTATTTAACACATTTGTCTACACAATTTTTTTTCTCGATATTGTTTATTCTTCATTAATGTTTATTCTCACCTTATAATTTTTTATACAGCATTATATAAAATTGAATCTTGTGATGTTGCCTGTTTATTTATTTATAAAATTAAAATTCCATACAAGTCATGGTCAAAAAAGCTTTGTCTTCAAACGTGTAAAAAATTATAATAATCTTCCCAATGAACTAAATACTATTAAAAATAATATATCAATAAAGAAATTTTTTGAACACGTGGTAAAACAATTTTCAATTTTAATTAGTACGAATGTATTATTGTTTTAAGTTTTTTCTTTATATTTCATATTTTTTTATTTTTCTTTCTCATGTACTCGTATTTAAAATTATATAAACTCTTATAAATAAATAACTAAAACTCGGCAATAGTTATTCCCACGTATCTGATATATTTAATGTAGGGTATTGTTCCTATAGAACAAACCTTTTGAAATTTTTCGAAGATGGTGAATGGTTATTATATTTATTTTTTCATGCATTTCATAATATATATATATTTACAGTTTTTTGTTCACTTTACCTAGCTGTGTGAAACGGTACTTCTGATTTTCTTGTTGTTTTACTGTAGAATGTTTTATTATTTAAACTTTCTACTAGATTTGATGTATAATTATTTAAATATAAATCTTGTATAATTTTTGGTTTAATTTTTTTTATATAAATCTTGGGTATAATAAGGTTATTCATGTTTTAAATTAAAAATAAAAAAATATTTAGCCAAATATGTTAATGCTATAAATGTTTGTAAAAGGCAGATTTGCCGTTTATGTTAATAAAATAAAATAAAATAAAATAAAACAGTGTAAATCACTCTGCAAGCACAAGAGTTAGTCTCTTTTTTTGAAGAGTTACAGTGAGAACAGTTACTAGATGTGTTAAAGTAGATATGTTTAGAATTTTACAAAAACATGTACATTTTGTGAAATTAATTAATAAAAATTAAAAATTAAAATTAAATCAATAAAAAAACAAAATATCTTTAATAAATGAATAACGTGCAAAGAGATACTAAAATAAAATCAAAAATTTGGTTCTTCTAATGTAGGTATTGAACGAATTCAACATTTCATACAACTTCAATAAATCGGAATTCATTCCTAGAATTAAGTTATGCTTTCCAATCCTTTAGATGAGTTCTTTACGTTTTTTGGGTACTACAATTCTACCTATGGTTTAGTAGTTTATGTTGTATCACATGTAATTATTGTTTATTTTAAGTTACTATTTATTTATTTAATGCAAAAAATACACAACTTTATCATTGAACACACTTATATTTTTTTATGTCTCGACTTGTTAGAAAATTCCGTGTTCAGTCGAGACTCTTATATATATATATAAATCAAAAACATTTATTTACATATTAAACAGTGTACAAAATAATCAAAACAATATACAAAATATTAATAGAAAAATATAAATAGTAAAAATGTATACATGTCAAAAAATGGAATGCAGAAAAGTTATATAATAAATACATGGCAATATGTTATTAATAATTTATAGTAATTTTATAGTTCAATTCGGTAATTAATTGAAAGTAAAAATAAATACAAAATAATACAATAAAGTAATAATACTCGTAGTATCGCATCTACATATATGGTAGAATATGTAATATAATTAACATAAAAATAAAGTTAAAATATATATTTACAAAAAAATATGAATAATAATGAAGACAGCATCAATATCATATGTTTATTCCCGAAGAAATCGTATACAGTGGTCTCTACCCCTCAATAAAATCCAATTATGGATTTCATCTTAAATATCGACGTTGTTTTGGAGAACTTAATATGTTCATCCAAGACGTTGAACACTTTTGGAGCTATATATGAAAAGGGTCTTCGAGCAAACATCGTACGTGTTCTCGGTATTAAGTAGTTTAGATTATGTGAAAACCTCGTACGGGCATTTTGTTGGGACCTTCTTCCGTAGTCGCCTGACCAGAAAATTGACAATACTTTCTTGATATAAATTTGACGGATATCAAGTACCTTTAATAATTGAAATAATGGTTCAGATGGGTAAGTCAGAGGATACCGAAGCATACCTCTAAGAAACGGTTTTTGCGTCTTGATTAGGAGGTTCATGACAATTGCCGAGCAACCTCCCCAGCCAATCATGCCATAGGCAGCCACTTGGAAGCCGAATAGAAAAGCGCAAAGTGGACATTTTTGAGAGTGCTAACGTTCAGGATGTTTCTGAGTGAGCTATAGACATGACACAGTTTTCTTAATGTAGATACTATATTCCTTGTAAATTAGTATGGCTTAACTCTATAATCTATAAGGCTGTGGTATAAAAATCTTTTGCGCACGGTGATGTAACATCGTGTTACATGTTAAGCAAAAAACGGAATATTCTGAAGATCAGAGACTTGGAAAATAAAAACAAAAAAGTTTTATTCTTCCTTTTTAATAATTTATAAAATATAAATATGATTTATGCCTGTTCTAGCAAAATAAATGCCGGTTATCTTACATGCGTGCACCCTTGCTCGCTGCCAATAACCGAATGAACCTCTTCCACACAAACACTGACCACAAAACAGCGTCTATGTCTTATCTGTTATGAGTTATATCCTTGTGTAACTTTCTTTTTCATGCAATTTTTTCTCGGTTTTTGATCTGTATTATTATTTATTATTTTCTTTTTCTGATATTAATGCATAAAATATTTTTGTGTACTAGATATTATGATATTATCTTATATATACTTACTGTAAACTAATTTTTTATTATTTGCTTTTAACAATAATTTGTTAATACCATCCGTATAAGTATATGTAAATATATGTATTATTTTGTATAAATTCTTTACAATTTGCTTTGTAATTTAATTACTTTTCTTATATTTATATTTGTTTTTCTTTTTTACTATGTAAAGTTTCACTTTTTATTTTGCATGGCAGTATGCTTATAATTGTTTCTACATGTATACAAAAAAAGCGTTGTTTATCTTTTAAATTATTACTTACTATGTTTGTACTTACCTGTATATTTTTTGTAAATGCCCCTCGGGCGTATTGTAAAATTAAATAAATAAATAAACATAATAACTTGGATACAAATATTTGACCCATCAAAACATATACAAACACTAAACTGTTTATTTAGTGTAGAGATCCTTTCCGATTCGTGCTGTAATCCCTAATGCACCTTGTGTGTATGAAGAAACACGGTGACTGAGATTGGAAACTATGTGTGTGGGGAATGGGGGTCCGATAGTATCGCGGGGAGGGTAGGGAAAGGACAAAGGCCCTTTTGGGATCGCACGCCTGAAAGGTGTTAATGTATTACGGGACGTACCGCGACTATCGCCATTAGTGGGAGACTCAAAGGTAATGCGGATTGTAGATATCTGGAACAGAGACACAAAGCTCCTACTTTTTAAGATTTTTGCCTTTCTCGGAGTTCTGGCGGTTCAACTGCGAGAGGTCTTTATTTAATCTTCAACGTTGAATGAACACGTCATTGATAAACTTTTAAAAAACCAGTCTGAACCAAAACACCAGTCTGAAGATGCCCATTAAAGGATGAAAGAGCTAATTGATCAAACGTGTATTATGTATTTTTAATTATGTAAATATAAGTTATTACATCATTGAAAAAAACTGTTTGCATTTTAATTATTCAACATTATTTTGATTATGATTAAATAAATAATTAGGTTAAAATTCTCTTTCTTGGCTTTGTTAAGTTAAGAAACCAATCTAAAAAAATGGAAAATGGAGCTAGGTAGAAGTAAAATGGATTGTCTTGTTCGCCCATACTAATATTGAATCAACTGCTCCACAAGTGTATAGCTTATGTTAGGTTTTTGTTATTTTCATTTTGTGTTTTGTAATATAAATAATATAGATGTACATGAATACCTTGTTTTTAAAACTGTCTGAATATTTGTTGATTATCTTTGTTTTTTTAAGTTAGTCTTCTTTGTTTATTCTGAAATGTAATTTCAAAAAAGTATATTGTTAAGTGTCCTTAGCACGGAAAACCCCAGTGAGGTAATATTATTTTTACTATTCATTATGGTTTGTAAGCGAAAAATATGAATAAATAAAATAAAATAAATAATATAAAGATTTTTCATCGTTATTTACAACTTGTTAAAAATGGCCCTCAAAATTAATTAATCTTTCCCAAGAAAATTACATTCAGTAAAAAAAATATTTGTTCATACAACTAAATAATCTCAAATACTTGTAGTTAACCGATTAGTAAGTTAAGCATGATATTTTTTTTAAGTGTACTTTTATTCAATTTTATAAATTTATTCAAATACGGATAATAATCAAATTTAATAATAAGGTTAAAACAAGTGATAGGAATTTAATTATATTTATCTTTAAATTTATTGAAAAAAAAATATTATACATACTTAATAACAGGGAATCTATATGAAACCAATTAATGTAAAATGAAAACGGAGTGTTCTCTGTTTATGATAGTCTCGATCTAACATGGCACAGCCTGTTCTAAGATGGAGATTTTCTATCTTTAGAACATAAGTAGTCCTATACTAACCAAACAATAACATAAAAAAAGAAAAACTTAAACTACTTAATTATAAATGCCTAGCTAATCAAATGTAAGAAATTAAAAATCATTATTATACAAATATAAATTATATATATGTGCCAAGAATACATGTTACTTAAACATAAATAATATGGTATAATATATACTAAAACATATATAAAGCAATGAAATACATACAAATATAAATAATATGTGTACCAATTATATAAAGTACTACGTTTTTTGATTTAAATATATTTTTCAAAAAATCTCTCGCTACACTATTTATATGTGCAGTTATTTTTATTTTAAATTTTTTTTTACAATTTGAGTAATATAATATACCTGTAAAGATGAATATTTTGAAGGTGTACATACATTAAAAAAAAAATATAGTCATATTAACACTGGGATCAACAGCACTATACCATCGACGTGTTGAGAATCCGGCGCTAACGAAGGCACCGAATGACAAAGACTGTCGCGAGGAACTTTTTGTGCTAATGTTGCCGTAAAAGGGGATGAAAGCATCCGTGTAATATGTAATGTTTGATAACACGCCGCCAGAAACAGCCTTTGTGGGATACCCCGTAGAGTATACATACAGAATCTGCTTTGCTTACTTCATTGCCACGTGCATTATAAAGGATGCATTACTTTTAGCATTCATAAACCGCTAACACGAATGAATACGCTAGAGTATTTTGGTAGAAGCAAAAAATTTAGTGCTACTCGAATCGTATAGATAATATGTGCATTGACAAAGATAAATAAATGATCCTGAAAACATTGAAAATGAAAAATATTCGATAAAAGGCATTAGAGCATGGTTGCAAATTACGTGGGTATGCATTGTTAAAAATGTTTATCTGAATTATGATATTTACATAAATTATTAAATAATAAAGTAGATTATTTTAACCTACTTTCCAAAATTAATCTTAATGTTCCCTTTTGCGTGGCAAGAAATAAGTATTTGTTCCATCTGCCAGTCTGTAGCACTAACTATGCACAACAATCTTTCGTCTATCGTTCTTGTTCTAACTATAATGTTTTTTTTTAATCTATTGATATATTTTACATGCCCCTTAATTTATTTAAAAATAAATTAAGACTCATTATTTCTGGCTGCGGTACGATTCCACTTGCTATTTAACGATGCTCGCACTTACACACACCTGAACACTTACTCCTACACTAATACACATAAACACACATCTACACTTACTCTCATACAAATACACATAAACACACCCTTTTGTTGCAACACAATTCAAATATATGTATGATTCTTATTGAAAAACTTTGCTGGTCTGTCTTTAAACTGATTTTTTTTCTATGTAACTATATCATTGTCGACTGTTTGTTTCTTTAAAATATATAAATATATTTAATCTGAATCTACTGCGATATTACTTAAAAGATACATATTAGGGTATAATAGGTGTAAAGCTGTATAGTGTATATTGATGGTAGAAATTTTTGATATGAAATATCCGGCACGAAACAGGACGCGGGAAAAACACAGTCGTTAGCAAAGTAACAGGTGTTGTCAGCGGGAGAGTATTGCTGTAATGTCTTTCGGGATCCCATACATCATCCTCCGTCCGGCAATAACTCGAGACACAGGCGCACAAGAGATACGAGGAGGTGAAGAGACGAGGCAGATGACGCCAGTGCCCCAACCGAACATATAGTGGGGGTCAGCAGAACTTTACTTCGTGTATTGTAATGTGTACATAGCACATAATATATTATTTTATGATACGCGATGTGAGAGAACTCAGCTGTTGAAAAAAATATTTCTTTGTAAAATGCATAGAATTAAGAATAGTCAGGAAGGAGCGTAGAATCATATTTGAATACATCGGACTGTGTCCAATAATTCCCTCACTATGCCTCACTTTCGCCGCGCGTAATTGTTATTCCACCGCGTAATGTTGCACGATGGGAAAAAATACAATTATAACACAAATGTAAGGTAAAAAAAGCAATCTGTTAGTTTCTCTACAATTTTAGTGTACACGCGGAAATGTTGATTGACACAACAGAGTAGATAAGTAAAGGGTCATTTAATAAGAGTAATTGAATTAATGAACTTTAAACTTAAAATATAAAACAAATTTTATTTTACGTAAAACGGATATTTTTATATCATGATAAATTTGATGTTTTAAATATAATGTCGGTCAAATGTCCACAATAGAGTTGTTTAATCCGAGATACAATTTTCATTAGTTCTTTTATTAGATGAGCAAAGTAGGGTAAAAAAATTTACGACCCTGACAACACTAACAAAATGTTCATTTTGTTTCTTCGACAATCTGACAAATGGAAAAATAATTTAATTTTTAAGTAATGCATTTGTTACATACACATTCATTTGCTAATTACACATGAAATGTGATTGCATCCCTAAGATCCTAGCAGTATTTTTACACTTTAAAAGGACACAATACGGCAAAGTTGAATTCAAATCAGGAGTTGCGTATTGAGCGACGTCTACAAAGAAACTATTAGGTCAAAACGTAAACCTACTCATTTATGAGTAGTTTAGTCGCCTTCAGTTTGATGTGCGTATGCGGTTTCTGGACTTTTCTTAATTCTTTGGTAAAATGTTTTATCAAGTATTAAATCATTCCCACGTCTGTAGAACTCGACTCCCAGAGACACCGTATCACAGGAGACACGAGGAAGTAAGGTGACAGACGATGTATATTTTGCCAGAAGTATTTTTATTTATTTACTTATAGGCAGTTTATTTCACATTACTTGAGACATAGGTCCCAACTCCATGGGACTAAAAGTGCTGTTTTGAGTTAGAACGTGCAATTAGTTGACACAGACATATGATTATACCATCACAAATATTATATTTGGATTGAAAACACGACTTTAATAATAACAATAAAAAAACAAATATATGGATCATCAATATGGTAAACAGTATTATTTTTATATATATCATATGCGATCTGTCCATAGAACGCATGGAATCATTGTTTCCCCTAAATGAAGAAAAATTATTAGTGATTATAATTGATTAGTAAATTAATTATCAGTCATGGAACTTAACATATAACCTGATGAAAAAATAGTTTGACGCATGAGTACCTACTCTCCGTGCTCACTGGGAGGGGTCAAAAACAGCAATTATTTTACAATCGAATTCATTCAACTGGGTTCAAAACTTGCGTATTAGCATGCTAATTAACGAAAAAATACTAAGAAAAATCCTACATTGCATCATTCGTACGCAAAGGGCAAGTTAAGAAAAAAATACAAAAAAAAGATTTTATTAAAAATACAAATTTTAATGAACTAGTACTGATGTAACAATTCAAATTTCTATCGTTTCATTTCCAAAAATCTCAATTAAAATTATTGCATCTTAAAATGACGCTGAGTTTTAAGCCATCGTATTCACATGTCGTGAACAATCATCTGTCCACATTTTATGCGGAGTGTGAATATGTTAGGGTTGTGGGAAATCACATTCAAAGATTTATGAATCAAACTGTGCTTTTTGTATGTTATTCAATGTATATGTACGCTTTCGAATTTATTTTAACATCTGTGTAAAGGTTTTAAAAAAATACTTCGTTTTGCTTAGTGTAACGAATATCGTAATGAGCCAAATGTGTAAGAAAATACTATTCATTTTATAAACATGATTGAAAAAACTCAAAATACATTTTCGATCTGTTTTTTTCAAAATTAGACATACCTTATTCAAACACAAAAGACATGGTAAAAAATTTAAACCAAGTGAAATATTTTTTTTCTTGAGTGTTTTTTGTATCATTTGCTGCCTAGAAAATACGAAGTTGGACATTAAATAAACATTTGTTTGTGAAAATAAATAAATTTAAAAAAACATTTATATTGTAAAATTCATTCTGAGTTCCTGTGATCCTGTACAAGGCTAACATAAATGAGGAAGGGTGCAACTATTAGAAACATCTCCGCCATCTGTCGCACCACTTGGCAGCTTTTAGACAATGTCTTCCTAAACTATCCGCTCACCTCTTCTTGTCTTATTCTACCCTTGTACCCGGAGGAGGAAATTTAAACGGAAAATTTATTACCGAGATTTGCAAGTCAACCAAACTGAATGATATTTTCAGGTGGAAGTTTCCATCTGTTCAAATGTATTTTAAAATTTCGTTTATTTATATTTTGGTAATGCAATTATATGAGTAAATATTTATTGTAATACGGCTTTTACTTTTTAACTGATTTTATTTTAACAAGTCTAAAAATTGAATTTATGTTCAAGAATGTGCTTATTGAATTTAAAGTGCCAATAACGAGGACTCAAATAAAAAAATGTTAACAATATATTACTTAGAGATTCGTCATACTTATACAATTAATTTATAAGAAAAAGCTTTTTTCATTCAAATTAATTATAATACGGTTGTGACGATTTAAAAAATAATGCTGTAAAAATTTTTGAACCACCTGTTAGCTCGTTGAAGCCATAAATCTCCAGAATCCAAAACTAATCGTGGAATAATTCCGTCTTCTGAAAACAAGGTGAGTGTATCTGAGTTCCAGAACCAAACTAGAAGATGTCATTTGTTTTGTTCAAGTCCCCCTCTCTACATTGGTGAACCAAGTCACCCCCCCCCCCCCTTTGGTGGTCGCAAGTCACCCTAACTGGTCACAAGTCACAACCCCTAGCGACTTGTTGGAGAAAGTTAAAGTTTTCCCCAAGTGAAGCGACCCGGACACCGACTTTGGAATTATTGAATTCCAAATCAAATTTCTGGTAGCAAATGCACCTGGTTTATCTGTAGAAATTGCCAAAAGATAATATTGTGTATGAATATAAATAGTTGGACATTCAATGTTGGATGTTATATTTGTTAGGTTCGTGGAAAAAAAAAAGATTTCTTTGTTTTGTAGATATTATACTTTATATTTCTTTGTTCAGTATTTTTGCCTGAGAGTAGCAGCAATTGAGCCGAAAAAACTTTTCCGGAATCTTGGTCCCATTTTTTACACATAACTCTATTCTTCATCCACCTCCACCAATTGAATTGAGATAAGTTCGTTTCGTATTATATAGGTGGCGCGTATCCGCGTATATCACACTTGAAATCTAAACTAACGTTGTTTGAGCGTGTCCGAATTTAAAATTCATATAACAAATTATTCATCACAATCGCTTTTGGGCAGTTCTAAAAAAGAGCAGCTTAAAACTAAAATCATACAAAGAGCGATTTTTATTAAATCAATTCCAGGTCATATTACAACCAAACTAAATTTCTGGGATAATTTATGTCCAATTGTCCATTCAATGAGTGTACAAAAATTGGTTCAAAATGAAATTTTACACTATCAATATTTTCCAGCTTACTTTTCTGCATATTTCCTTCCCTACAATATTTTCCATCTCTGTTGTAATATTTTTCAATCATAAAAATTAAGATTTAAAATGATATCTATATAATTCACTTTATTACCAAAACGGAAGAGGACTACATACATAAATTTCAAGGTTAGAACTGTATATTCGCACACACTTGTTCGGGTTATCGACCAGTTGCAAATGGGGTGAAATGACGATCGAATATGCTAATTTCCTTATGAAAGCCGGCCATTGTAAGCAAACATGGTTACATAATATACAAAATAAACTCCTTTGAAATAAAATTAACTAGGTACATGTTTCATATTTGAAGATTGTGTGAAAGTTACAAATAAAACTATATTGTGCCCGATTTAAATAAATATATACGTTCAGGAAAATATTTTTTTTTAATGTTAAAAAAACACAGTTATTTAGACAAATACATGCATACGATGCTCAGACTCGCTTCATTTTTTTTGGAGAGTTGAGCAGGTCTATAGATAAAGGAAAAATAATATTAACATATTATAAGCGTGAACATTTTACATTCAACCCTGTTCAAGCAGTCGCTACTAATGTTGCAACCGCCATATCATCATCGTCATTATTCTACTTTCTGCACCCAGTGGTGCATAGAGCACTGCATTAGTTACCCAAATGCAGCGTATTTCGATCATCTGTTACATGATGGAAAGGTGATCAGTCCTACGCTTCAGGTGTTAGTCCAGAAACAATGAATTATTGCAGTTTAAAAATCCTTTAAAATGTATTTATTCAAACACTTTATATACAAATACAGTTTACATACATACATATGCATAAAGGCGGGCATATTACTTAAAGGCAAATTCTATTTACTTACCCAAACCATTCAATCTGAGAAAATTTTTGTTATTGAACATATTGTTGGTTTATTAATATTTTTTTTAATATTTTTAAGAAGTAAAAATTGACTAAATATCTACATTATATGTACTATGAAGAGAGGAGGCGGTAAAGAAAGAAAGAAAGAGGAAGAAAAAGGGAAAAAGTTAATTCTTCAGGAAGTGACATTTCTTCCGTGATTTGAATGTAAATAAAAAAGGGGCGTCTCTGACTTTAGTAGGCAGATTATTCCATAACCAAGCAGCTATTACTGTGAAAGAGGAGTCAAATAAATTACAAAGGTGAATGGGTATTGAAAGGGTTCTCTCGTTACTAGAACGAATAGTTAGCCCATGCTGTGATGGGGGTTGGAAAAGCTCTTTCAGATTAACAGGCGAAGTGGGATTATTTAAAATATTTGAAGAAGTAATACAATATGAATGTTACTTCTATGCCTAATACTGAACCAGTGTAGTTGCGTACGTAAAATCAATATTTCACGACAACCCCGTCAAAAATGGTAGGCAAACACGTCAATCACTACGAGGTGGACTTTTCTTCCATCGATTTCCTTTTCCAAAATATTTACCTGTAGCTGGTTTGGTATTCTTCTTCTTCTTGTTTAGCCTTATTCTCTCCACTGCTGGATAAAGGCCTCTTCCAAACGTCTCCATTCCTTTCTATCACCCGATTTCATCATCCTCGTTTTACCGGCAATAGAGGCAATGTCGTCGACCCGTCTTTTCTGTGGCCTTCCAACATTTTTTTTGTTTGCCCATGATCTCCACTTCATTATTACGGGTGTCCGCCTGCCATCATTTTGTCTCGCCAAGTGTCCTGCCCACTGCCATTTCAATTTCGGTGCACAATCCATGATATCCAGGACTCCGGTTCAACGCCTTATTTCTTCATTTCTAATTCTGTCTCTTAGACATACACCGAGCATCTGTCTTTCCATGGATCGTTGCGTGCATTTTAATTTCTGGCTTTTTTTTGTGTTGCTCTAACACAAAATATGAAAAAAAATTAATGAGTGTGAAAAAGCTTCTTAAGTTCGGAACGCAAGCTATGTCAAACTTGTAAAATAAACTAATTTTCTAATGCAATACTCAAAAGAAAACTATTTCGTGCAATTTCGTCTCATTTCAGAGAATCCAGGAAACTTATGCAATAGAATAGCGACCTGGAAAAGGGCTTTTTCTTACTTGAAGGGTATCTTCTGTGAAAGTTTTTATTGCCCCTGTTTTCTCTACCGCAACTTCTAGCACCAGGTGAGCTTTATTGAATTTTCACCAAACCGCAGATTCTCAAATATACATAAATAAATAAAAACCGTAAATTTAAACTCGACATTAACATTGTGTGTCTTTTAGAGGATATAGTATTCTGCACGAAAAAGAACCAGAAAACTTGGCTGCTCTCAGGTGAAAATCTTTTTAGGGAAAGAATATCGAGTAAAAATAAGTTCTTTGAAAAGTGCAGTGGTTGGCGCATTCGCCATCTATGTTTGAGGTTCGCGGCTCAATTCCTGAGATGGTCAACGTGAAATATTTATTTTAATTTGATTTACTGCAATGCATCACTGTTCTAAGACTGGCACCAGAAGCGTAAAACTGGTATATTTATATTTATTTATTTTATTTATTTATTCATTTAAAATTGCCCTCGTTTACTTGATTTGAGAAAAACTCGAAAATCTGTAATAGCACTTTTTAATTTAATATATCATCAGTGTTTTGAGTATGTCCAAATGCTTACATACTGGCACGATTTTCTCCCTCGGGAGTTATTTATATTTAAATTAGTTGCAACAGAGAGGGAAAACATTTTTGAGATTCATGATAAATTTCTAAATTATGAAAATGATGAAAATCATTCATAATATAGATTTCAGCTCTTTTACTTCACAAAAGCCAACAGATGGAAGAGTTGAGGAAATGTGGATGTTTAAACATAGGCAGAATGGTGAATGTTACACAGTGTGTAAAGTGGCTACTTAAATCAGCTAATCACAGGTCATAAGCCCTGTAAATGCCTAAACTCCCATATTCCCTTATCAAAAATGTTTTCTCTCTCTGTTGCAATAAATTTAAATTTAAATATCATATTTACAAAAAATATTTTTTATTTGATAATATTTCTTTGATAAAAGTATAACTACATTTTGGTTTATTTTGTGATTTATATGCGAAAATGGTCCTTGTACATCGATGGTATTAACAATACACTTCTATGACTACTCAAAACATAAACAACTTTATGCCTATTAAACTTTGGGTTAAAAAAAATAAGTAGGTTTGCACATTTGCATCATATTTTCATTGGCCTAAATAGTACAAGATGGTCTCAGTAATATAATTAGACTCATTTTTATTATTTGTTCAGTGGTACAAATAGTATTAGTTAGTTCTAGTAGTATAAATAGACTCATTTCTGTCCCATCTTTAATGGTATATGATCTGGAATATTTCTGTGATTTCTACAAATTACTCGAATCTTGTTAAACAAATAGCATTATCTGTAAATAATTACCCATTTTGCAAAATATGAATTCTGTAGCTAAATAATTGGGTTCATAATAACGTTTTTTTGCTCTTCTGAAGAGTTGCACTTTTGCAGTTATACTTTTATGTCCGCCCATCAAAGATTTGGTCTCATTAATACTTTAAATAATTAACTTAAAGGTTTACATAACAAGAAACGCTATTTTTATTAAGTATTTAATATGCAGTTGGCCGCTGTTGATACTATTTTTAGCGTTTGGCCATCTTTGATACTGAGGGTCTCAATTACCAAGGCTTTTTAGGCTGTGCCCGTGTTCACCTTTTGTTCATAGAAATATAACCACAAAAATGGTACACTAGGTGTACAAATTCAGTAACCTATCCACCACGAGGGGCGAAAAGTAAATGACAAAGATGAATTAAGATTTTGAAATTATTTTGTCCGAATAAAACAATCTACGAGTTTTTGGCTTTTTTTTAAATGTTATTTAATAGAAGCAAAATAATTTATTGTGCGATTATTATTGAAACGGGATTTTGGTTCCCCGGTAATGTCGTCGACCTACATATCAGAGGTCCGAGTTTCGAACCGCGATCTACCATAGCTTGCTTCTTATTTTCTCACTGGATGTCATTCACAGTTCGTTGAGAATGACCCAGTAAGTTCAAATATATGACAACATAAAATCAACTTAATGATGCATAGGGTATCATAGGGTAGCATATCAGGATCATATTTTTAATTCTCCTTCTTCTTTCAAGTCGGTCCCTCCATGCTGAGGATCGTGATCACTATGAACACTTCTGATTAGTCTGTTCTACTCCAGTCTGTCCTCAGCTAGACGAACTGACTCATCAAATTTTAGCCCCGTAGCTACCATTATTTATTCAGCCCACTTATATGGGATTCTACCCCGGCTTATCCTACCTTCAATTTAGCCAGACATTATTGCCTTTTCTAGATTGTCTGGCTTACGTCTAGCAATATGTCCACAGAAAGACAGTATCCTTCTCAGACACAACACTGATAGACGAGTTGTAATATGGAGCTCTTCCAGTATCGATGCATTCGTCCTTCTGGCTGTCCAATGCACACGCAGCAGCCTTCTCCAACACCATATCTCAAATGCATCGATTCTCTTCCTCTCCTATGCACAAATTGTTCACGTTTCAGCCCCATATAGGTTAAATTGATCGGAAAAGGTGTGAGTCTAGGGATTATGAAATATTCTCGTGAAAAAACATATTTTCGAAATGGATATTTCATTTCTGGAATTAAAACCGAGATCTATTAAAATGTAGACAAACGCGCTGACTATAAAATACTAAACAGGTAAATGGCTAAATCAAAAAAATACAAATACATATTTTTTTTAATTATTCAAATTGTTTCCCGCAGATTGGGAAGCGTTTTTTTTCACACCCATGAATACTTTTTTTGCCCAACTCTGAAAAAAGGAACTTGGGTAGTATAGTAGACCCGATACCACCCTCACAAAAAGGTGCATATATCACAAACGTCAATTCCTTATTCGATTCACTTGTCGCTTTGCGGGGGGCGCGCTTATACGATTGTTGAGCGCACCTGCCTGGCTGATCGACAAATGTCAAATCTGAATGAAAAATGTGAATAAAGTGCACTTTATTTTCCTTTCACTGATTTGAGTAAAATTCCAAGACTTTCGTGGAAAATGAAAATAAATCATTTCTAAAGGGGAAATTTTACGAATAATATTCTGTTCAATTGGTCTTGTGACCCAAAAAAAAAATTAAAATATTTTAATTAGAGTGTGTTAAAGAACTTATGGGGTCTCTTCAAAATAACCATTTGGAAATATCAACTACAAACTTTAAAATAACTTTTTTTTACTTGAATTCTTAAACAACTTCTATTTATGTTTTTTTCATTCTCTTTTTTGTATTTTTATTGATAACCTTACATATAATTATTGTATAATATGGAAACTTCACTGGTCTATTAGAGTTAAGTCTAACTGTGTAAAATATAAAATTATGTAACTGTACTGTATGTTTCCCGAATAAAAGAAAATGAAAAAAAAAAAATAACAGTACCTTCAAATTCGCAAATCACCTTATCAATTTAATCATGACTCAAAATACAGGAGTTAAAATCTACAAATACAATAAATTAAGGATCACGTATAACAACTCATACAGACAATTATTCGGATTGCCTAGGTACTGCAGTGCCTCTGAAATGTTTACAGCTGGACAAATAAACACCTTCGCTGCCTTGCTTCGCCAAAGAGCCTGGAGCCTATGGGAACGCCTAAAAAACTCTAATAACGAAATTCTCCAAGCCACTGCAGAGTGGATCCAATCACCGTTGTTCGAGCGATGACGCGATATGTTAAGACCACCATAAGTGCTGCAATATAAAATTTTATTTTGTGTATATATTTATGTTTATTGTTATATTTATGTTTATTGTTATATTTTTGTTTATATTTATATTTATGTTCATGTTTATATGGTAGGATTAGCTCTGCACTTTATAGCCATTTTACTGGAATAAAAATTTAAACAAATTAAAAATAATAAAATAAAATAAAAAAGGATTAAAATGTTATTTTATGCAAATATTTCACATAAGTAAAGCTTTAAAAATTATTTTCCTTTGATCAATATAGCCCGTTATACGATGTTTCATTGTAATCGTCACCCTTAACCTTTTAAACTCACGGCCCTCCCTTTATCCCCTTACCCTTTTTTTTCAACTATTTCTCAAATCATATAAAACATTTTCATAATCTAATCAGTGCATGTTTGTACTAATCAGTGCCCGTGCTTATTAAAATGCAAGTCATGTTGGTTTTCTATTTTCGTGGAACTATGGTGAAGGAGTAAAGTGGCTTTTGCATGTTGGTTTAGTTAGTTTCCTGACGAAGAGACCGGTGCGTCTAGAAACTGGTAGACATAAAATTTATTTAAGAAGACATTTGTTTTAAGGAAAACGTGTTTGCCATTGTAGATCTTTGTCACGAGCATATTTTATAGCTCTTAAAATCTTAAACTTATTAAGTAGAAAATAAGTAAGAACCGTAAATATTTTTTTTATCCTTCGCCAGATCTGTATTTGCCTAGAATGCATATACAAAAAATTGAAAGGACGTTATTTTTTTGTGCATAAAAAATTGTTTGTTTTTGAATGTCGACAAACAACACTCGATTTTTTTGGATCTCAATCAGATTATTTCCTTGAATTCCTTATAATTTCTACCCAATACTATCTTTTAACTAGATTTTTGATAATACTAAAAAAATATTAACTGACATTCAATACATTTTTGAAAATGACATTCCTGAATAGAGTGCACCCCTGTTGATAAGCAGAGTTTGAAATTTGCAAAAAGAGTTCTATTTTTGAAAAAAAAAAAATTTATGTTTTGGAATTTAAAAAAATAACAAGTAAATAGGTACTTACTTAATTTAAATATCAATTATTTTTAGATTTGGAATTCAATCATAAGCAAGTACCATGGTTCTTACTTATTTACAAAAAATAACACCTTCTTTTTTCAAAACGTCGATTTTGACTATTTTAGTTAGGCATGAAAGGTCCGAAATGCAGTTGTGTTTTTTGCATAACAGTAACAGGAAAACAATGTTCAAATATCTATTTATCAAAACTCCCTGTCACCGCAAATCCTATTAATTTATGTTATCCAAAACAAAATAATAATGTTGTAGACATACCTAATTTTAATTAACACAATAATTCATATCAAACGTTTGATTGTGTTAATTATATTTAAACAAACGAGTAAAGAAACGAAAGTCCTAATTCCATGAGATCAAAAGCCCAGTGTTAGGTTGAGATTGTAGAAAATGTAACCAAACATTATTGTATTATTTAAATACACAAAAATGAAAATTATTATATAAATATGATTTTCATACCACCATCACTATGTGTTCACCACATGATAATCAATAATGAATAAATGTAGGCTTTGTTTCACAGCAGTTTTCTGCAATGATCCCTTCTCTAGACACAAAATCCAATTTCGAATATTTCTCCTGAAGATGGAATTGATTTTAGAGAACTTAGTTTGTTCATCCAGGACAAAAATAATTTTTTTTCTCATTTAATAACATATATATACAAAAATCAAAAAAAATGTTACTTATGTCGATATTCGCTAATAAGCGGAATGGGGAATGTTGTAAAACGTAAAGTGGCCACTTAACCCAGCCAATGACAGGTCATAAGCCCTGTAAACGCTCGAATATCCATAATCCTGAATTTGAAAAAATTCTACCTCATCTCTGTAGGGATATTAATAAAAATACAAAAATAAAATCATTAATTCTATCGTTTATTTAAATAATAATACAAATGTGGCGAACTATGAAGTCGTATCTTTAAAGATGTTGCAGAATAGTTTTTATCGTTTCCTCGAAAATCCCATTTTCATTCTGAATTTCTCCAATATCCACGTACCTTGTATTGTTCCCTAAAGTAATATCCGAGGAACAGATAAACTTTTCCTCACGCGTCTTTTTGTAGAAGTCCACAACCACGTCTAAAAAAGTCGACAACATCTCTAAGTGGAACCGGCACCCGTGAAAATACTTTTCCAAATCGATACGATTAAACCTTCTCACTTTACAGTAAGGGGAAGAGGATACTTTGTGGAACGACAGGTGTGGAACTTGGATAAGTTTGTTCTACGTACGGGTTCTACATTCTTTTTCGTATGTAACAAAGTTTATCGGATACCTTTTTCATACACAAAGCGAGATATAAATAACATTTAAGTTGGGAAAGAAGATTTCTATTGAATCCCGCTTGATATTAAGAAAACGTTGAAATAAATGAAGATTTATTTGTGCACATCTTCGAAGGTATAACGTAATAAGACACGTGATAAACGAGTTTAGTTCATTTAAATCTTTATTAAACTTTTTTATTTGTGCGCAACAAAAAGTTTTTGTATAAATCGTTCGAATGCGAGTGCTTACACAAGCAAAAAACTTATGTCAACTTGGTTCATAGACGGGCACCAATACATTAACACGGGCTTATTAAACATTCAAACTGTACAAAATACAGAATCTTCTATAGGAAGCCACGTATTTTTTTGAACACCAAGAATCGTTATAAGTGAATTTCACAAACTTTTTATTATTTATTGTGGCATTTACAATTTATGGTTATACTATCCAGAAACAAAAACACATTCATAACAAATATTGAGAGGGTGCGTAACAAAAAAAAAAGAACAGACAATTTAACGAAAAGCTTAAAATAAATCATCAATGGGTTACAAAACGCATAATAGGGAAGTATCACATACTACGATTACCGATAAAAATATATGAAATGGATTTAGAAAAATTAATTGTATTTTCAAAATCAATATGGATATTGTAGAAAAATGTTTTCATACATGTCTGTAAAAAGGAGAATAATGTTGGACCAGTTATTTTTATTCAAATTAATAAATAATAAAATTGATTCTCCTAACCTACTAGAAAGACTTCCATTCCGTGTGCCATCTAGACCGACGAGACAAAATCTTTTGTTTTACACTGAAAACGCGTCAACAAACTATTTTAAACAATCAACAATACCTAGAAAATGCGACCAATATAACAATATATTTACCGAGGCTGATATTTTTTGTGACAATGTATGTAAATTTAGGTCAAAAATTATAGAAATTTTGAGAGAAGCAGACATTTAACATTATTATTATATAAATATTTTTTCATTTCGTTTCTTTTACATTTATTATATTGAGCATAATTTAAATTATTGTATTAAGTGTAAACAATTTTTTTGGTGTGTGCATGAGTTTCTTACTCTAATATACAAAGAAATTGGCAATATATGTGTACATACTATTTGTTTACCTAATAAAATAAATAAAATAAAATAAATAAATAAATAAAAAGATATTCAATAAAAATATGCTAGTAGAAAAACGTGACGTTTTTGGCTTTGGTTGTTGTGACGTCAAGACTCATGAAGTTCCACACGAATTTCAATGGAAGGAACAAATTAATAACCATGAATCGTGACGTATTAGGGGCATAGCCAATGGAATGACCGTTTTTGCGGGAATTCGGAATTACAAATTTGAAAGTTTTTTTTATGCTACTAATAACAACAACAACAACTAACCATCACGCCGTTTCCCCGTAAGGATAGGCAGAGAAGATAGAACGCCACAACACTCTATCTTTGCATACAGATCTAGCTTCCTCTACATTCATACATCTTCTTATGCACGCGCGTCGAATATTCCGACTTTTGACATGTCCATCTTCAAGTATTTGTTGGATTTGGTCATGCCATGTCTTTCTCGGTCTTCCCTATTTCTGCATCCATCAACATTCGCATTGTAAATATTCTTAGCCGTTCTTTCGCTGTCCATTCGTTCTACATGTCCAAACCAGCGCAGAGCTCCTGTCTTGGTTTTGTCGATAATGCTTGTCTCAGCCTTACATAATGTTCGGATCTCAACATTTGTGCATCTGTCGTACATAGTTTTACCACACATGTGCCTGAGAGATCGCATTTTGACAGCATTCAGCCTACTTTCATCCCTGTTTCTCCAAGTTCATTCTTCGCTCCCATATATCAGGGTTGGGACCAGGACTCAGTTGTGAACTGGCAATTTTGCCTCTTGTGACAAACATTTATTTGCCAAGGTCGATTTAAGTGCGCCGCTCACTCTGTTCCCGGCACTCACCCTCCTTTCAATATCTTTCTCAGTCATTCCATCCCTAGTAAACATACTTCCCAGATACACAAATTCCACTACTTGTTTTAATATTACTCCATTCACAGTGATTTCACATTTAGTCATTTATGCTACTAATAATTAGCCAAAATTGATTTTTGACTGGACAATATTTTATAGACCTTTATTACTATACAAATGTTTTTTTAAAATGTGATATATCCTTATTGTCTAAAATAAAAATGCCCTGTTTTATAAATAGACGAAAAATAACAGTAATATTGAAAAAAAAAATCAATCGAAACATGATAAAATTTAATAAACATGGAAGGGGAACATTTTTGAAAGCCTTTTTATTTAAGTTCACATAAATATTTATGAAAAACTTCAAACTTAGAAATATTTATTTTTATTTATATCCCTACAGAGATGAGGTAGAATTTTTTCAAATTCAGGATTATGGATATTCATATATGGATTATATATTTGTGTATGTACAAATACACGTACCAAAATAATGTTTAGAAATATTTTACTATATGTTGTTTAATTACGATTTGATTTTTTAAAAACGAGTAAAAACTGACCTAAATTTTTTTTTTAAATATTCAACTTTTTTTTATTTTAATTCCCAAATCGATGAACGGCTTCAAGCGGGAACACAAAATAAGTACTAGAGAATAGCAGACAAACCCTCGTAAGGTATTGTCCATTCGGATACAAAGGCCCGGCATATCTGACGGGTGTTAATCCTTTACGCTAAAACACGCAACGTGACAAAACTCGCGGCTTATTACTGCACCAGTGGAACATTAATTTGGTAAAAGGTGCCTACCACAGTGTTTTTATCCCCTGGCATAGTAAAACAAGAGCACCTGTATAACTGTATACATTGTATATAACCTATTATATATATTGTTGAATCGGGTCGTGGTCCCGAGGTAGTATTTGGCGACCTCCGTGGTGTAGTGGTCAAGACGCTTGACTCACGCACGGAAGGTTCCGGGTTCGATTCCCGGTGAGAACACAAAAATTAAAATGTGATTTTTCTGAAGCCTGGATGCTCTGTGATGTAATTCACCACTGTAATTAGGCCTCCTGGCCTGTTGTGGTGCAAAAAAAAAAAAAATTTAAAAAAAATTGTGGACTCACGGACCAAAGGTCCCAGGTTCAAATCCCACTCTACCATAACTCGATTTCCATTTTTCCAGCACAAGTTATTTACGACTTTTAGGAAATGGTCTGAAAATGTAAATATTTGAATAAATAATAAGAACTCTAGTATTTCTCTTTTTTTTATTTTTTAAAAAGTATAGTAAAGTATTAAGTGTAGTATAGTATTTTTTTTTTTTTTTTTTTTTTTTTATTTATTATAAAACATATAAGACATGAATATCATGATATTATATTCCCAGGAGTTGTACGAGAAAACTCATTTGGGACGGTACATAAAAAAAATAGTACATTTCTTGTAACAATACATAGTATACATTTAAACAATAAAAATTTTAACAAATTTTAACAATCTATGAACTTAATATTAAAAAAGGAAAGAAAACATTTAAACAATCTGTGAACTTAATATTAAAGAAGAAAATAAAAACATTCAAACAATCTGTGAACTTAATATTAAAAAAGAAAAGAAAAACATTTAAACATTCTGTGAAATTAATATTAAAAAAGAAAATAAAAACATTTAAACATTCTGTGAACTTAATATTAAAAAAAGAAAAGAAAAACATTTAAACCTAAAACACAATATATAGACTATTCACAGAAACTGAGCTAAAAACTATCACTTTCAAAAAGATTCAAGAAATAGGTCTTCATTTCTGGTCTTTGAGATTTACCACTCGACATTTCCTTTTTAAGGTCATCAGGCAGTTTATTAAATTGTATACGACCAATGTAATCCAGAGACCTTTTGCCGAACTTCGTGGAACAAAATTTAGAAATGTGAAGATTTTTTGCATGTCGTGTATTATAGTTGTGAATTTCATGATTAAATGTAAGTTTTAAATTTGTGTGAGCAGAAAAGTTTATGATGTTTGAAATAGTGTTAGTGATGTCATACAGTGCCATTACCTTGAAAGGAAGTATTTTTGTGTTACGATAAATATCCTTGACATGGGAATCCCATTTCAAACCAAGAATGCTTCTCAGAGCTCGGTTTTGAAGAACTTGAATCTCAGAAATCTGGTTTTTGTTAGCGAAACCCCAAATACAGCATAAATAGGATAGGTGAGAATGTATCATAGCGTAATAGACGGCAAACAAAACAGAGTGAGGAAGCAGACCACGAAGTCTATGCAAAACGCCAGTTACGGGTACTATTTTTGATTTAACATGTTCATATTGGTATTTCCATGAAAGTTGAGAGTCAATATATAGTCCTAAGTATTTAGTAACATTGGTCTTTTCAATATAGCCAGTTCCTAGAGAAATATTAATTTTCAAATCCTGTTTGTTCCCAAAAATCATATATGATGTTTTTTTCATATTCAAACTTAATTTGTTTAATCGCATCCAGTCGGCAAGACTATCGAAATCTGTCTTCATTATTTTTTCTAGTTCTTTTAGGTTACTATTATGATAAAAAATGACAGTATCATCGGCATACAATTGAAGAGTCCCCTTTAACCCCCACTTAGTGATATCATTAATATAAATAAGGAACAAGAGTGGACCAAGGATTGACCCCTGCGGAACTCCACAAGTTATCCTACCTAGATCACTAGATTCTTTTCCGATTTGAACCGCACAGTATCTGTCAGTGAGATAGCTTCGAAATATTTTCAAAGGTATGCCAACTATGCCTAAGTGTTTCAACTTATCCAATAGAATCTCATGGTCCACAGTGTCGAAAGCTTTTTTTAAGTCTATAAATATAGCTGCAGCAAATTCACCAACATCTATTTTTTTTTGTAGATTTAAGACAAAGTCATAAGCAGCACATTTAGTATTTGAAAACTTTCGAAATCCATACTGTTGGGACGTAAGAATTTTATTGTCGGTCAAGAATTTAGTGAGCCTATCTTTTAAAATTAGTTCAAATATTTTAGAAAATACTGGGAGTATCGAGATAGGCCGGTAATTAGAAACGTCTTTTTTGCAGTCATCTTTATGAATTGGAATTATTTTAGCTATCTTCAGTTGGTCCGGAAACATACCACACGACAATGATGTATTAATGAGAAATACCAAATGTTCAACTAGCTCATCTTTACAGATTCCAAGGACAGCAGGAGTAATGCCATCTAGTATTTATGTAACATAATACTTTTCAATTTAATTCTGAAGTTTTTCACATTATGTTGAAGTGTTTATATTATTTTTAATATGTATCTTTTTAAGGTAAAAGGCACTGCGCGCCATGTAAATCAATAAATAAATAACCTGTTCAAAATATTGCCTCTGCTTTCAAAAACAGTACATTTCAAGATGTTTTTATTTAATTTTATTTTAACACCAATTAATTACGGCACTCTGTTATATTGTTGATTGATAACATTTTTTGGGTATTCTTAAATAACCTAATTTAGAAAAAACCCGATTTTTAATTATTAGTTATGAACAAAAATAAAATCAAAGAATTTATTTGCATTAACTTTTGTATGGCTTTGATGTAACACGAGTCTGTATAAAATATAAAACTTGATATATATCATATCTCTTATTTATTTAAATGCTGGAGTTGTATTCTTTATAATCTTCAAATGTTTTTTTTTACATCGGATTTGGAAACTAAAATTTGTACAAATATGCTAGATTTTATTTAATACAAAAAATATTCTACCTTACTATGCGAAAAATAATCAAACCGATGAATGTGATGCCAATATTAAAATGAATCTATTTTACTGTATAAGAAAGAGCATGAGAATAAAACTTATAACAAGGAAGACAGAGACGCCATTCTGTGTCCAAAACAACGAAAGAAAAAATTCGTTCAATCAGTCGGTTATTGTCAGTAAGCGTGAGTGCACGCGTGTTATAAGACGAGGGTATTTCTAATCTTTACTTTATTTTGCTATAACAAGACAATTTTTTTTTAATAATTTTACCTGAATATTTTAATTTTAAGGGCCATTTTCAATGTTGTGACCTCTGATCCGTGAATCCGCGACACTAGCTACAGGACCGCAACCCGGGCATGCGAACCTAGCTTCTTCCACATTTATACAAACTTGTTACAAATGCCCTTAAATTGCGTCTGCTTTTGACATGACCAGATTTGAGGTTTTAATTTATCTGACCATACCACGTTGTTTTTCGTCGTCTCCGTCCCGTCCCGTCCTAAGTTCGCATTTTATTTTCGACATGTATGTCTGTTTCACCATTGTTTCTCTATCAATTTGTTCTACGCGACCATACCATCTTAGTGACCCTTCTTAACCTTATCAATTTTAACTATCCTCGATTCTGCAAGTTCCCGTTTACTAAAACTAAAATCCCGCAGTGCACTGCAAATCTTCTTTAAATTTATATAATTTGTTTAGCAATTACAGTACATAGGCAGTTCATTTTGTTTCCCCGCATTTTCTCCTTTAACCATTTTTGAAAAGGGCAACAAGCATTTTGACAAACTTAAAATATTGATGAAAAACAATGATTGATCATGTTTTTTTTAAATGACAATATAAAGTTTAAGTATTAGTTTGTTAGCAAACCGAATAGCTAAATAACTCAATCCTACCCTATATGGCGTTGCATTTCCTCCACAGCACACAATCGATGGGGGGGAAATTTAGTATTGAATGAAGAATTCAATGGCATTCAGTCCAGACGCATGATTCATCTGTTTCCAGAAGCCATTGTGTCCCTCATGCCGGCTGCCAATGGGACGTGTAGGTGAGTGCATTTAGGTGTATTTGTAGGGGAGGTTACTGTTACGAGGCTAGTTCTTATGCGGCGATTTTGAATCAGGACTGATTAAGAGTATTGTAAATTGTGGATGTCTAAAAATAAATTATTATTCATTTATTATTTATTTATAAATTTATTGCAAAAAAAAAAATATTCATACTTAATAACAGGGAATCTATACTAAACCAAATTATGTAAAATGAAAACGGAGTGTTCTCTGTTTATGATAGTCTCCATCTAAAATGGCACAGCCTGTTCTAAGATGGAGATTTTTTATATTTAGAGCGTAAGTTGTCCTATACTAATAAAACAATAACATAAAAAAGAAAAACTAAAACTACTTAATTATAAATGCCTAGCTAATCAAATGTAAGAAATTAAAAATTGTTATTTTACAAATATAAAGTATATATATGTGCCAAGAATACATGTTACTTAAACATAAATAATATAGTATGCTATATAATAAAACAAATATAAAGCAATGAAATACATAAAAATATAAATAATATGCGTACCAATTATATAAAGTACTACGTTTTTTGATTAAAATATATTTTTCAAAAAAATCTCTCGTTACACTTTTTTAATCTGCGATGATTTTTATTTTAAAATTTGTTTTACATTTGAAAATCAAATAAATAACGTTCGAGTTATATAGAAGGAGCGTACGGTAAGGTTTTTGATTAGGAAAGCAATTCACATATAGGCAAAAAATTCATAATTATTAAATAGTTTTTATATTTATTCAGAAATAATAATTATCAATACACATATACATAGTCAGATGGCAGAAGAGACCATCAATAATTAATTTTCAAAAATATTCAGGAAAGCTGAAATACTTTTCAATTTCAAGACGCTTATCCACAAACTAAAATATTTTAGTGATACTTTTCAATGGTAAATTACAATTCTAAATGATGCGGTTTTTTTTCTTCTTTCATGTTTATTTACTAAAATATTTACTAAAACTTTTGAAAACTACAAAACAGAAAAAAATACAAATGATTCCTTCTGCTTTCTGACAGCCAATTAATTGTAATTACAATCAATCCACTTCAATATACAGGGTTTTCTTAAAACCCTGTCACATCCAAAACCACGATGATCAGTATGAGCAAGAAGACATATTGGCACATTTAAATAGTTTTTTAGAACGACTAAAATCTTAAAAAATAGAATATTAAAAAAAACAAATGCTTGCTTACTTCTGCGGGGGATAAACGGGGCGGGAGGAGGGGGGAGTCTGATACACCGTCAACCGCGAAATCGTGCCCCCCTCGTTTCACCCCTGCAGAGGTAAGCAACCATTGTTTTTTTTTTTTTTTTTTTTTTAATTTTCTTCGTTCTAGATATTTTTTAAAATATGCTAATATGTCTTCTTGCCCTTACTGATCATCGGGGTTTCAGATGTGAAAGGGTTTAAAGAACACCCTGTATACTACTATACATTACTGCAAAGTATTTAGTGGTGTTATAAAATAATATTTTGTTAAAATGAAAAAAAAGAGTTTTAATAAATATGCATGATAGGTATAAAAATATTTTTTTTCGACAAAAAAAAATTGTCATTATTTGAAGGCGAAAAGCAATAAAAAAATCAGTATGGTAGTTTGTAAACTATTTTCTTATGGCAAATTAACATTATTAATGTAATGTTCTTCTTCAGAAAATAATTTTTATAAGTATGTTTAGTGTCAAAATACTATCATCAAATCGGTACGGTGGCGGTGTACCGATTCGATGATAGTATAAAAACGCGGCGTGGCATCACGCCGTCACGCGTCGCAGCCGTAGATGTATGTATGTATGCGGCGGCCTCCGTGGTGTAGTGGTCAAGACGCTTGACTCACGCACGGAAGGTTCCGGGTTCGATTCCCGGTGAGAACACAAAAATTAAAATGTGATTTTTCTCAAGCCTGGGTGCTCTGTGATGTAATTCACCACTGTAATTAGGCCTCCTGGCCTGTTGTGGTGCAAAAAAAATGTTGAAAAAATAAAATAATAATAATGTATCGAGATAATCCGATCAAGAATCATATCACTTTGCGCAAGCGCGGATTGTAAGATTTGCACAGAGATCCCTCCCTCCCTACTGGAAGCAAAATCTCTATTCTGTTCTTTCATTCTTCTTTGCCAGCGCGAGATTAGCCAGTAACCAAACCAGTACGCGCATGACCGCGCAGATGAAGAGATGTGCGAAGGTGAGCTTCGCCATATTTAGATTTTTTGTATTGCGGTGATTTTAAAACTTCACAGTTATTAACAGCATTTTTTTTGTACTATTTGTTTATAGTAATAAATGTGTTAGGTGTTATGACAGATGATTAATTAATTAAATATATAATAAACATTGATTTATTGACTAAATTTAGGGGAAGCGATGGTTTCATGCGTTATATGGACGGACCGCGCATATTATGTAGATATATTGAGTTTCTCTATTGATATTTTCTGACTGAACAGAATTTGAATACTGATTTTAATAAAATACGCTTTTAAGTTTTTACTACTGTATATTTATTCCGTTTTAGTTTCTATGAGTTCCGATACAACCAACATCTTTGTTTTTACTTTTAATAATAAACGTCGACTTGAGACAAATTTACATAAAAAAGCCAAACTCGACATTCACAAAAATAGGAGCACTCAGGTTATTGTAAGACATGCGCACTCAACCAGGAGTACAGCAAGAAACGATTTAGTTATTCCAACAGCAGTATTTCAAAAATCATATCTTTATAACGGACCTTAACTTTGTAACCTGATACATGATAATTTGAAATATTTAGGTAAATTATAAGAAAGACAATATTCCTTTTATTTTTTTTATTAACTTATTCTCTCTCAGATTTGATATTACAAAAAAAAAAAAAAAACACCTACTCTTAAGTGAGTTTTTTTTTTAATTGTGTGTATTAAATGTTTTTATTATAATTTCGGAGAAATTTTTCGGCTACTTTTTTTTTTAATACAAACAGAAAACATTGCATTTTTCCAGATACGGTGCTTGCAAATTTAAAAAATGGGTGTATTTTTATTGCTTCGCGTTTTATTTTCCCTTTTTCGACAAACACGTCATCCTCAATTCAAAATACTTTATCTAGATAGCCATTTCACTCCACCGTCCCCCAAGTAAGCATAAAACACCTTAAAGTGACTGCTCCTGAAACAGTAAACTCACTTTAGGGGAAGACGGGGCAGGATGGAGATGATTTATGTACGTAGGCGGAGATTGGACATCCATGACTTGATAGGGAGACCAGCAACCGTTATGTCACAAAATGTCATTGGAATTCATCGAAAAGTAAATAATAAATAAATAAAATAACATATTTCAATCGAGACTGAGACTTATATGAAAGTCTTAATATTTATAAAGCTGATTAACTGACATTGGCTGGTTTCATTGACCACTTTACACACTGTGTAATATTCACCATACTGCCATTATTGAATTTCTGTATTTCTTTACTTCTTCCGTCAATAAACTTTTATAAAGTTTTAGGTCTTATATTTGAAAATTCTGTTAAAAACTCCCTTGGCGGTGAGATCCAGTCCTTGTCTACAAGTATTTAGACGAACTCAAAATATTAAGGATTAAACCAACTGGCCCAAGAAGTACGAGAATAATAAAATATGTCAACAATATTTTAAATTTGTCAAAAAATTTGTTGACAAGGACTGGATTCAACTCCCTGGGGAGCTGTTAACATTAACATATTACAACAAAGACGAAGAACATTTAAGAGAAGGTAATATTGAAGTCAAAGCATGAACAGAACTTATGACTTGTCATTGGTTGGTTTAAGTGGCCACTCGACATTCACTTATCTGTCCATATTTGAACATCTATATTCCTTTAATTCTTTTATCTGTTGATGTTTGTGAAGTGAAAGAGCTGAAACCTTTACTGTACATGCCTAGACTTCTATATTACCTTCTCTTAAATGTTTTTCGTCTCTGTTGTAATATGTTAATGTTAACGACTCCCCAGGGAGTTGAATCCAGTTCTTGTCTACAAAAATTTGGACAAACTCAAAATATTGTTGATAAATCCACCTGGTCCATGAAGAAGTATAGAAATTCAATTTTTATTCTGATATAAATTTATAAATCTCAATTCAATTTATTTAACATATTACATCAGAGATGAAGAACATTTAAGGAAAGGTAATATAGAAGTCTATGCATCTACAGGGCAACGCCTAGTAGAAATAATTCAATTAGATGAATCTCACCCGCATAAATAAAGGTTTCAGCTCTTTAACTTTACAAGCATCAACAAATGAAAGAATTGAAGGAATATAGATGTTCAAATATGGGCAGAATGGTGAATGTTACACTGTGTGTAAAGCGCCCACTTAAACCAGCCAATGACAGGTCATAGGCCCTGTAGATGCCTAGACTTCTTTATTACCTTCTCTTAAATATTCTTCGTCTCTGTTGTAATATGTTAATAAAATATGTGTTTGTCTTTCTCACATGTGCATCGTGATTTTCTAATTTTCTGTAATTTTTTTTTAATTGTTGAGGCGAACAATTCACATTGTAACAAGAGCAAAATTAGAGAGTGGCTACTCGATCACGAGTTTATATATGAATAGTAGCTTAGGTGAAAATATTTAAATTTTTCATATATTTTCTTGTATTTAAAAAATAAATTTATATATTATTATTTGTATAAACATGCTTATTCTGATCTTTGCGGCTGTTAATTTTTATCTGTTACTTATTGTTTTTATAAATGTAAATAATATTATTAAGTTAGTATAAATATAATCTTCACCAACAACTACAATAAGTGGCTTGGTGGGATTTTAGTGTTAGTAAAAATATAACAAGTGATTTTTTTTTAAATTGTAAAAATGTATGATAATACTATTAAAAAAAAATTAAAAAAAAACATAATATTTTCTAAATCTGTGATGCAGCTAAGAAATAACGCAAATGTTTTTTTCTACACGTCATCGTCAGTGATTGAAACGAACTTAGTTTTCGACTCACCCGTTTTTGTTATGTATCCGGTTTCGCAAATTAAACTCAATCAATTAATATCTTGGCAACGACTATGAATGTTTCCACGATTTTTGTAATTTTTAAGTAACTTTAACACACGAAGACAAAAATATATCACGTATTGAGGTTTATTAGATAATTATCAATGAAATAAACCAAGATCTCCGAAAATGATACAATATCAAGTGCCCTTAGACAAAATATAAAACATTTATTTGAGGGCAAGAGATGTGTGATCTAATTAGATCACTAAGTAAGACACATATAATTTAATATGATGAAAAGAAACAGTGAAACCTAAGGTTAACCTTAGATAAGCTTCGATTACCACATAGTGACTCGACGGAATTTTATTTTACACAGTATGTTAAAGACTGAGCTTATTTCTAAATGAATTTTGTTAGCGGTTTATAGCATTGACGATTTCCCGCCAACTCTTAAATCAATTGATATCACGATTTTATTTATTCCATTTACTTAACAAAACTGCAAACTAGCGTTTTTTGTGGGGTGTTTTGAAAAATAATACATACGGTAGGAGTTTGTGGAAAGTTTAGAAGTACGTAGATCTGATAAAAGGGCTGATAACAGGAAAATAAAAGGGAGATATTCTTCCCCTAAAAGAAACCAAAATAAAGGTGAAGTGGTGACGGTCACTTCAAAAGAAAACAAATTTGGATAACTGTTATGTAGGGTAATATTTTTAATTATTAAAAATTAATTACTTTTTCGAACGAAAAATTGCTTCGACATATTAGTAAAATATTAGACAAAAAAAATCATTCTGATTGTCATTTTAGTGCATACTAGTTGTCTTTAGTAAATTTTATGTTCTCAAAACATAGATTTAGTAGTTTTTGAACTTTTCCTTTCTGAATTGTTATTTGTAGCTTGGAAACGATTTTGTATTTCTCTTGATTTTTTTAAAAAAACAATTGATTTAAATTTAAAAAAATTGTGACAAATTTGTACCATTTTACAATACAAAAAAACGTTACTTTTCCGAAGCGACGTATTTACAAAAATAAATTAAATAATCCGCATTATAACCAAACCACAAAAATATTATAATTTAAAAACTAATTAAGGTTTGTAAAGGAGTAATAATCGTACACAATAAACAGATGACAGTTCTTTATTAAACTGATATCCAGGAGTAATTTTTTGTAATTAATTACTTCAAAATAGCCGAAACTACTCAAAAATTAACAAATAACAACAGGGTTGGAGAACATTTACATGAAAGAATATGGAAGTCTATGCATTTACAGAGCTTATGACCTGTCATTGACTGGTTTAAGTGGCCACTTTACACACTGTGTAACATTAACCATTTTGCCTATGTTTGACATCCACTTTTCTTCAATTCCTCCATCTGTTGATTTTATTGAAGTTAAAGTAAATTGATGTAAAGAGGTTTATCTGAACGAATTATTTAACAAACTAGGCAACGCCTGAAAACGATACCACAATTTTTAAACTTCTTCTTAGACCAGTTAGTTTTATTACAATATTTTTAGTTTGTCAAAATGTTTGTAGACAAAAAACTGTATTCAACCCTCCGGGAACCATAAAGTTTAACAAATTACAACAGGGATGGAGAATATTTTAGAGACAGAGCTTATGACCTGTCGTTTGTTGGTTGAAGTGGCCACTTTACACACAGTTTAACATTCATATTTTTTCCTATGTTTGAACATCCATATTTGTTCAATTCTTCCATCTGTTGATTTAAGTGAAGTTTAAAAACTGAACCTTCATTGTTGTCAAAAAGGACCAAATATGTACCGACAGCGATTAGTTACATGAAATGCATTCTCACATAGGAGAAATATGATTTATAATAGAAATAAAAGACGAGTGATACCCAAATTTAAAATATCCAGTGACCGATTTCATCGCTTTCATGACATCTTTGAGACTGGTATCTCTATTATGAAATTCAATACAAAACAGGGGTACGGATAATTCAAAATTAATTCGGAATTCAAAATTATATGACAGTAAATTGAACTAAATTGTTTTTATTTTAAGGATCATTAAGAAAGAACTAGTAATAGTTCTACATTATTTCTGTAAGAAATTGTTTCGGGTTAACAAATGAGTTGATATAATGATATTTTGATTTTAAGTTTTTTTCTATTTTTTTAATTAATCTAAATATTTCATAAATGGTACATGTTTTTTTTAAATCTATACAAAGCTACTTATATACATCTAGTAAATGTTATAACTGTAACTCTCTAAAAAAAGAGACTAGGTCTTGTGCTTGGAGAGTGACTTACACTCTTATAGTTATTAATTTATTAGAATTCATATAATTTTAAATAAACGAGTAAATGAGACAAAAAAAACTTATGGGATATAAAAGGAAAAACAGAAATTAATAAAACATTCATACTTATTAAAATTGAAAGCAGCTTTTACACTTGTTCAAAAAAATTGTTTAATTTTACTTTGAATTTATTTATTGATATATTAGTTTTTATATTTTTTAGTTCATTGAGGAGATTATTGTAATTTTTGACACCTTTGAATATTGTTTACATATTATTTTTACTGTCCTATCCCTCATGAATTTGATTGCTGTCAATTATGATTTTTAAAAAAACAAAGAATAAAAAGGCGATATATAAGTTATTTTACACCTAGACAAAGTTATACCGTCAGGTAACTAAGGATTAAATGCAGATTGAAGACTTTTTTACGTAAAAAAATATTTTAAAATAACATGATACAATATCAACAAATTACAAAATATTGAGCAAATTTTTTGGTTTACTTAAATATTGAAAACTTTCCGATACTTAAAAAATCAAAGCTGTCATGCCCCTTTAAAACATTTGTGTACGCTTATAATAATTACAGCATTAAAATTTAACTTTAGATTCATAATTTTTACTAATAAAAATCAACATTTGGACTGGTCACAAGAAAAAAACAAATAAATAATAAGTTCTTCCAAATTATAAAAAGAGGAATTTAAATGAAACAAAAACGTTTCTTAAGCGCTTACTTAACAAAATTCGATCAATATTGCAAATAATAAAAAAGACGCACCTTTCGAAAGCAAGTCATAAACAAGCAAAAGTAGAAAACCTGCCGAAACCAAACCTTCTCCCTTCGAGTGTGTTTTACTTTATGGGACTACAGCCGATTTCCTTTACCGGGACTTTACGTCATACGAGGTACCAGGGAGGGATGAAAACGTAGGAGGTAAGGAAAAGAACTCCGGTGTTTTCTTAGCGCAAACACGCGTAAGAGCGATATATCGCGAGCACCTGTAATAATGTGTCGCTCACAGATGTCGCCCAGCCCCCTTTACAACGTACTGGAAATACCCGTGAATTTTTCTGCGCTCCTGGTAGTATTGAATACGTGACGGAAAATTGTGGAACGAATTATCAAATAGTTTCCAGGAAATACGTTTAAATATTATTTATCATTTTAATAATAATAACATATGAAAAACACTAAAACTATATATGACTAACAAGAAAAGCGCATATAAACATCTACAGTGAAATTAAATCATGTTTCCTATAGTTAAATAATAATAAAATAAGGTAAACTTTAGTGTTCAATGTGCGTTTGGCTATATTAAAAAATATATATTGTGAAAATACTGCTTAATATATGATATACGGAAAAAATAATGCGTTTTTTATTTTATTCATTCTGGTGCAATATTCAAAAAATAAATAACTAAAGATTTTGTGATATTTTAAATAACCACTCTTAACCAAAAAAAGACTTTATTGACGTCACGAAGTCAAGTTCGCAAACGCTCTGGATATTGATCTGTTCCATGTATCCGAAGGGGTTTTCCGGAGCAGGATTCTTCTACTACTTTGACATGAGTCTTTTTCGTCTATTTTTTTATATTTTTTATAATATGTACGTATTGAATATATTTTTGTAATGTATATGTTATATTTAAAATAAATTAATTGAATTGAAGTTTATAAATTTATATCACAATAAAAATTGACACATTAACAATTCATAAAGATAGGCACCGTGGCGCAGTTGGTTGGACGGCCAACTGTGAAACTGGCGTCGCGGGTTCAATTCTCGGCAGTTGCAAGAAAAAAAATCATGAAAGGTTTGTTTTCTTAATTGGTATGAGTGTTGTGATGAATTCCTTAAAATTTTCTTCCATATCCCTTCTTTTTCACCTGCTGACAAACTTCTAAAACGGAAGCTTAGCGGGTTATTCCTTAAAAAAAAAGAGTATTTCGTAATTTTATACGTTATGCATATTTCTAGAAAATAAATCATTTTTATTTATTTATACTTTTACATTGTTTGTATTCTTTTTTTTAAACAGAATAATTTTCCCTCACTAGGGTGTCCCGTGCCGAGGGAAACATTTTACAAAATGTGAAACATGCCTAAGATTAGCTATTTAACAAAGTTAACATAATAAACTTAATGAACCTAATTGTAATTAACATAATAAACAATAAAAAACTAAAATATTCCTAAAAAACATAACCAATGTATATGGACCAATAGAAAAAAAATCTTAAACATTCATTTGGCTTTATCCACTCATCGATCCGTGCGCAACCCACCTCCCCTATCATTTTTTTAATAGAAATTTTATATTGTGAGATCTTACTTATTGTCCTTATGGATAATGGAAGTAGATTGTACACTTTAACCGAGTAGTAGGTCAATCCTCTTTGACCGAAGGTTGTATTTATTTTTTTATTTTTTTGCAGCATCAGGGTGGAGTATCTTGTAACTCTTGTATTTGTAACGGAAGGCAGAGAATAATGTTTACGTGCGTATAGTAACAAAGTTTTTACCTAAAGTTGTTTTATAGATTTGACATTAAAAATTTCAAATATACCGAGGGAGCTAGTTCTGATTGGGCTCTTAAGATATTTTTTAAAATAAGTACAAAAAGAAAAACAACATTCTCCAATACTTGTGGTATAAAAAAATCACGCTTTGACACTTGTACACTGTGAAAAAGTCAAAGGTGATTAAATATTACATACCCGTGTATTATTCTTGTTTAGTTATTCTAAAGTATGGCACGATTTTTCTTATTATTTCAAGTGCTACACAAAAACAGACCAGACCACACATTACTTATAACAACCGTGGCTGTTTACAGCCACTCATTTTATTGGTCCCATTTAACCTGCGCTCTAAAAAGCTTTCACCCCATGGAATATGGCGGGAAATCATCGTTGCATTTTCCCTCTATAAAAAAATCATAAAATTTTCTGAACTGGCAATAATGTTTCTGACTTACGATGCGTTACCTGAATAACATCTTCCTCGTGGAGGCAACATTGCAATAACTTTTCCAGAAATCTTCTACTAAATGTAACAATTTTTAGTTAGTTATATTTTTCTCGTACCCGTCTTAAAAATATTTATGTATAACCTTCATAACAACGTTGATGATTTTTTTGTTTAAGAGTTATCGTAATTTTTTTAATTAATTTTTTTAGTCAATTTATGAAAACTTAAATGGTGAAACCTCTTTTTCCTAATTTTCGTAAAATCTGAACGACTATACGTTTTGAACATCAAATAAATTATCTGTCAAACTAGCATAATATATGATTTATTTTGGTGACTAAAATTGATAACAATCGTTTTTGTCTAAGAGGTAAATATAATTACTTAAGTATCTGGATGAATTACTTGTATTTCGGCATTTCCATAACTATTGTCGACCACGTGTTGAATATAATTTATGCGGATTTTTATTTCGAATGTATACATTATTATTTAATTAATGTTATTTACTGTAAATTCTTTTTAAAATTTTAAATTCATATATACTAATTTATGTTTTAACGTAAGTTTTAAATAAAAAAAATACGTGGTACACTTCCACGTATTTATTTGACCAATTAACGTTTTTACCCTCTAATGGGCATGCATATGTTTACCGGTCTGAAAACGCCGAAGCATTTTTAATTAAATAAATAAAAAACGAAATTTTTCACTTGTATTCAAATGTAAGTTATCATATAAACATAAATTAAAACTTTAGTATCAAATGAAAAAAAAATGAAATAGTAGTAATTCACTAAATGAAAAAAAAAATTGCCAAGCCTTTATTTTTAGCGGATCTTTATTTGAAACCAAGTCAATGTAGAATTGAAGCAAATTTCAGTGATCAAAATAAAATACAATACATGAAACAAAACTATAAAAAATACAAGAAGATTCTTCTTTAGGGTTTATACTTAAAAATGAACTGTGTACAAATACAGGTATTTATCTTAATTTAAATACGTTTCATTCCGTTTGAAGAATATACATTAACAAAGCATTTTTCATTTCCCCACAAGACATAAATGAGACAGTTTAAAAAAAACCCATCGGAATCAATAAAACGGGGTAACAAAAAAGCCATCCTTCATTTTGAATAATAGGAATTGTCTAAGCGTCCCCTCATTGAATGTTCCGGTATCATTAATCCAGAAGGCTTGGCCCAGCCCTGGCTCTGACAGCACTGCCTAGTGGGATAAGCCTCTAGTACTGAAGAGATGGACGCAGGGTTGTCACGTTTATGCAATTTTGAACAAATTGAACGAATATTTCGCGTCAATTTCTGCCTGTTTATATGATGAAATTGATAATTATTTAGCTAAAACCAAAAGTTTCAAAAGATAAATTTGAACGGAGTTTTTTTCCTAGTAGACCTAAATGAGTTCCGCATTGATACAATCAACCATAAACAATTAAAGTATTTAAATTTGCTGTCGGAAAATCATTGTCAATCATCGTAATTGATACGATAATTATTTTGTGGATCCAAGTGTCATTCATCTTGCATTTTTATAGTAACAAAATATTATCGGTATGAAATGAAGATGTTGCATCACCGACAAATATTTTTTTTTTCGTGTCCGGGCGGATAAAGAGCACAGTTTTGTAAGTAAAAAAGAACATCTTAAACGAGTGTCTTAGACTCGATGGCTACGTTTCATTAAAAATCCTAGAAAAGGAAACAGTGGTGATAAGTCCGCCTAGTAGTATAGTGGTTGGGGCATTCGCCTATTTTTTGGAGAGTATGACATTTTATGAATATGGAGTATTGCAATTTTTTTACCTATTTTTTATATGTTACTGCGATGGATTTTTATATTATTGTGGAAAAAATAATTATAAGCGGTTATTTTAGAACAAAGTATCAAATAATTTGATTCTTATTCAACTATGTTTACTTATTTATCTTTTATTATTGAAAATAAAATTTTATGTAAAAAATAACTACGAAAAAAAATTGAAAATTTTTTGAAGTACAAGGTTTATCATTTTAGGTTCTTATAAATTAAGTTATTTATTATTCTTGTATAAAATATATAGCGCCATAATTTAAGCGTTTTATTAGCCAATTACCGCGTTTTTCTTTTTTAGTCACTTGAAATACTAGACCTGGACCGGAACTATAAAATTATACTGAAAGTAAGCACTGAAAATCTCAGTTTATTTAGCAACCCTTAAAGCAAAGGTAGCTTGTTCACCTAGGAGGCTGTATCCGTAGGTATCCTTGAGGTAAGGGGTGTAGGGGGTAGATGCCTATCATTAATTTCCTTAGCGATGAGAGGGCTGGTCTGGGTAGATCTCTGCCTACCCTTGGCCGGAGATGATGGGGGCGGTATGAAGGGAGGGGGAGTTAACAGCTGGCAATGAACGCTCACAGTAAAATCTTGTAACTTCTTCAACTATAGTAATATTCTTTCAATTCTTGAAAATGCTGGTGAAATTCACATAAAAATTAAGCAATGTTAACTGACATCTTATGGGGTCATATTTTTTAGACAAACTCAAAACGTAGCTTAATGAAAAAATTTTGTACTGTCGTCAAACCATTTTTAATCTTCATTTTAAGTCAGTTTTAAAAACCCCGAAAATTGCGAAATATCATACCCATGGGATACAGGGAAAAGTTTATACACAACATGTATTTTTAGTAAGTTTTTTTTGTATTTTATTTTTTGCACCACAACAGCCCAGAATGTCCAATTACAGTGGTGAATTACATCACAATACCCAGGCTTAAGAAAAATCATATTTAATTTTTGTATTCTCACCGGGAGTCGAACTCGGAACCTTCCGTCTGTGAGTTAAGCGTCTTGACTACTACACCACGGAGGCCGCCAATGTAGCTAACTTTATAGCAGAGCCAATAAATTTTCATATTTTGAACAAATAAAAAAAAAAATGCATTTATTTTTAAAGTATGTAGGAATCACGCCGAAGGAAAAGATATTTTTGAGATTTGAAAGGAAAAAAAACAATAAAAAAACTTTAATTGGCTCTTCTTCTGTAAAACTGCTACATGTCGCTTGGGAAATTATCTCTTTCCACCATTGATATTATTTGAAACAATTGTAATAAAACTAGATAAGTAAAGTTAAGTTACATAATTACTTAAAACGCTTGTGCTTAACCTTAAAATATCTAAACTGTGTTTTGAAAATCTGTTACTTATAATACCATGTGAATGATTTCATTCCAAATACAAAGACGTGTATGTATACTTCTACAAAGATGGTTGAGTAAATTATATATTTTGATTTTTTATCACCCTAAAATGATAAGTTTTAAAACGGAACTGATAAAAATCATACCAATTATCTGTTCGCGTACTTACTAATAATTTTTCAAAATGACCATAAATTAAATTTTGAAAAAAATGTTGCTTTAATTGTGACCAAGTTGTAATTATTATTTTCATTTTAAGATTATTTTTTCATTACAAGTAATAAATACATGAAAATGGTGATTTTGTGTCGCAATAAAATTTTATTGGAAGTTTTATTTAAATATGAAGGATTTGTATAAATTTTCGTGATTTAATGGGAAATGTGCTGCTGGGGTGGTTTGAGTGTGATTCAGTTTTTGTGTTGTAGTTGAGTTTGCATGAATCCTCATCAACGAATCATGTGGTTCTTCCAAAAAAATTTTTTTAACATTTATTTGCAAGCTACCACCTTTGGTGTTTTAATAAAATGCAAGTTTTAAGTATGTAAAGTTAGAAAAATATTAATGATTAATTTTCTAATTAATTTATGATTAGATTTAAGTTAAAATAAAAACATACGTATTTTTAAATGTTTGTGCTTTTTTAAAAATTAAAAAAGTTATGTTGTGCTGGGATTTTTTTAAATATTGACTTAAACTTTTCTTTTGCATTTTACAATAGGTATACATTAGTTACAAATACAAAATAAACCATCATGTGAACACAAAAAAACCCACAAAGTCATGGTTTGTGTGTGAGTATACAATTTTTTTTAAATTTCAATAAAGCCTACTGGAAAGTTTGAAGAATAAGATCTTGTCTCTGTGTACGTATAAATATATGACCAATGATTGCAAATATAACGCGATTAGAGTTTTATTGCAGTACCCTATGTACCATCAGGTGCAGACAAGGGAATGATGGTTATGATTTATTATTTTATTCATAGAGTACAAAATAAAATTACAATATTTGCTTTGATAATTAACTGAGCGAACGGAAAACTAGCTAAGTGAATTAAACTTGAGATTATTTCGTCTCATTCCTTCTGAAATTACCTTAATCCTTCTTCCATTCTCTGGAATCCCCTCCTTGCGAACACCACGTGACCACGTCACGTGCCAAAATGGAAACTATTAATGACTTAATGAAGATAACTCCAGACCTGTGTGCCATTTGATTTAGTGCAGTATTATTAAGGGGAAGTTTTCAAATGTACCTGGCCACGTGGTGTCACTTACTCAAGTTATTGTAGCGTCTAAATTATGTAAATGGTTCACCTTTGTTGAACGTTTACTTTGCCACATATATGATTACAAATGCAAGGGAATAACACAATATTCAGAATAAGCCGGTTTCGCCGTTTCTTGTATTGGGCGCTTACATAAGTTGCGTCCGTTTTTTTCCTTATTGATAGTACAAGAGAACACAACATATTAGTCGAAAATGTATTTTCTTTTATTATTTTACAACAAATTAGTCAATAATTAGTCATTGACCAGTATTTCAGGTGAAATGAACAAATTGAAACTATAACTGCAAAAATTAAGCGCTTGATACATTTTTTCATCCCACTTAGAACTATACTTTAAGTCCCGGACTTGAAACACCTATACCATGCACTGGCAAATTCTGTGTTGACTTACGGTCTAATTGGTTGAGGAGTTTCCACAAAATTTTTGATAAAAGATGTAAATAAATAAGTAAAAAAATAAAATAAATTCATAAAATCTTCTTCTGAAGCTTTTACCCGATATTATTTTACGATACTCAAATCAGTAATGCACAAAACAAATTGAAATTAATACCATTTTATGCTTAACGACGCTTATGGAAATGATCTAGTCTTTATTATTTACCTTTAGATTTACGAATTATGGATATATCTTTAAACTGAAATTTAAGAATCCTTAACGGCTTGTTTCCAAAAATTACTTTTTAAAAATTTTTCTCAATCCAACATGACATCATTTTATTATGTAAAACAACGTGTTTCCCGTCACAATAAATCTTCACAGGTCGCAGTGACGTCAGAAGCTGCACAGCACTGACTCCCACCTCTAAGAAACAACGTGTTGTAATGTCTATAGTTTTTTTAATAATATTAACATTCGCACACTAAAACGCAGCACAAGAAAATTTAAATAATTATAACCGAAATTCGAATCTAAGCCAAAACCAAATTACGGTTTTTTTATAATACTTTAGGCAGTATACAAAAAATAATAATTTGGCATGCAGTGATGTTGGTTTATTTAATAATAAATATTATGTTTTTAAGTAAAAAATAAGTTTATTATAAATATAATCTATTGAATATCAGTGAATTCAGTGGCGTATTAAGTGCCGCGCTAGTTCCGTGGGCCAGATCCCAAAACACTTAATTTTAATCATAAAGTCTCAAAGCAGTTATATCCCCAATTATTAAGGGTTGGAATCCAATTGTGTGGGGAGAATTTCACTTGTATAGTTCTTGTTCTACCCGAGCCCGGTGATAACACCTTCTCGAACGGATTTTCAATGTTGGTTTATAATTATTTATTCTTGTCACAAAAAAATCTGGATTCTAAGAAAAATTTTATGAGTTTTGAACCGAAATAACTAACAAGATTAAATAAAATATGTCATAAATCAAATTGATGTTACTTGTGGATGTTTTTCGGTAAAACTCCATGGTTAATAATTTTGATAAAATTATGAAGTAAAACTCCTTTTTAAAATTTATTTTAAAGAGAGAAAACATTTTTGAAAAGGGAATATGGAAGTCCAGGCATTTACAGGGCTTATGACCTGTCATGAATTTAAATATGAACAACTCCCTAGGGAGAAAATCCAGCCAGTCTGCAAGCATTTGGACATACTCAAACATTGTGAAAACTCCTTTATTTAGTTTTATTTTATTTAATTTGACCAACGAGCGCTTTCTTAGGTCAGCGACCATCGTTAGACCAACAAGCTCGAGCTCGTTAGACTAACGTGCGCTTCAAGCGCATATTTAAGACATGTAAAATTTTTACCAATTAGTAAATTTAAAATCAAGGTATTGTGCTTACTTAATCTCAAAAAATATGCATTTCACATTTGGTAACTCTGTTGTATTCTCCGTAATGTGTTATTTTTCCATATTTTAAATAAAAAATATTGCTTAATCTCAACCTTTTAAAATGAACTGTTTTGCAAAATGGTTATAATAACATTTATGTCGTCCGTCCCTTCACAAAAAACTCTCCGATATTTATATCCAAGTACAGTTATTTCTATTTTTGTATATCTTTAGCTTTTTCTATTTTTATTTTTCTATTGTATTTGTTATGTAACTTGAATTATATAAATAAACCTTTCATTTCGTTGGATATTTGAATGAAATTAATATTCGGCAATAAGCCCGCCAATGTATAATTTACATTTTGTACAAAAAAGTTGAAATTATGATTTTTTTTTCATATTTGCGTAAATTACAAAAAATTTCAATTATGGACGTATTAACTGATATAATTTCTTATGATATCAAAAATTGTATCGAAAATCCGAGCTTCGCATTCAGATTACTGGAGCGTTCAATTTTACATTAAAACGTAAATTCCCGCTTTACGTCTGAGGTGAGCCGAAAACTAAAATGATAATTCAAGTTACATTTTGGTGTGTTAATTCAAAGTCGAGGAAAGGATGCGCCTGATTCTAATATGAAAATAAATACAACCTTGCCGCGGAAACTAAATAAATAACTATCTCTGGGTTCGTTATTATCAGTTTTCAGTTTACAACTTAGATAAAACAATGGAATGAATTTCCACATCAAGTCGCGGGTTAAGAAATCTGTGTGTTATTAACATTCGAGTGGTTAAGGTAAATTGTTCATTAAATAACATACGTACTTGTTTAGTGACATAGCTTAATTCTAAACTCAAACACGAGGGTTTAGAGTTTAGCTCTCAATGATAGGACACAAATTAAACCAACATGCAAAACCCACTGTACACCTTCACCATAGTTGCTGCACAAAAATATGAAACCAAGGTTATATTACCTAATCAGTGCGTGTTAGGGTTGCTTAATAAAGTGCGTAGCATGTTGAGTTTTTTATTTTTATTAGTGTACACGACACAAATGCCTTTTATAAACATAAACATAAATACGTTTAACATAACAGTATTTTATTACAAAATTATGAAATCATATAATAACAATATATTTATACTAACATATTACAACAGAGATAAAGAACATTTAAGAAAAGGTAATATAGAAGTCTAGGCATCTACAGGGCTTATGTTCTTTATCGGCTTTTGGTAGATGCCTAGACTTATATATTACCTTTTCTTGAATGTTCTAGATCTCTGTTGTAATATGTTAATATAAACAACTCCCCAGGGAGTTGAATCCAGTCCTTGTCTACAAAAATTTGGACAAACTCAAAATATTGTTCATATATTTATACGTATTAAACAGCTGTGGAAAAACTGTGGTGAAGGTGTATACTGGGTGTTGAATGTTGTTTTAATTGGCCTCCTGACGAAGAGACGGGTACGTTTTAAAACCGGTAGAGATAGAAAAGTTGTATGTGGTTATTTAAAAATATTTCATTTCATTTACTTAAATGTTTGACCACGAAGTTTATGCTCTAAATATTAATAATAATCTTTGATTTCTCTTCCAAAAGATTGTAAAAACATCTTTCATTTTAAATATCACTTCTTCTTCCCGAGGCTTACGGGACTGACGTAGATGTTCGCAATCATAAAGGTGGTGTAATTCAAACGTGTCTGGTAGGTGGGAGAAGGATTACAGGATCGTGACCTGGCATCGAATTGGCACCTTAGAGGACCTACATAGGTGTTAAATTCTCCCCCGGCTGTAAGGGCGCTAAACTTAGATGCATTTTGAACAAATTGACGCAAATACTAACACGGTAGGTTGATTAGTATTTGCTTTCCAATTCAATTGAAACGTTGTATAATTTATCTTCATTTCGGTCCAGTAATCTTATGTAAATTAAAGATCAATTCTTACCCTTGTCACCATTTTATTGTATTTTAATTAATAAATAGGTACCGACGACTTTAGCAGAGGCGTACTTCACACAAGCAATTAAACAGTTCTTTTTAATATGGAAGTTGCATTTATTATTTACCTTGCTAATTATATATTTTATTTATTTTATTTGACACTTTATATACATTTACAATAAATATACATTGTAGATTTTTGAAACTATGCTTTGATAACACCTTGATGCTATCAAGTGTGCGTGAACTGTCACGTACGCTGAAACCGGGACTAGGTTTATAAAAATTTGTCGAACGGTGTCCTCTGAAACGCCAGAGATGCCAGGAAACCGGGACTACGTTTATAAAAATTTGTCGAACGGTGTCCTCTGAAACGCCAGAGATGCCAGGAAACCGGGACTGGGTTTATAAAAATTTGTCGAACGGTGTCCTCTGAAACGCCAGAGATGCCAGGAAACCGGGACTAGGTTTATAAAAATTTGTCGAACGGTGTCCTCTGAAACGCCAGAGATGCCAGGAAACCGGGACTAGGTTTATAAAAATTTGTCGAACGGTGTCCTCTGAAACGCCAGAGATGCCAGGAAACCGGGACTAGGTTTATAAAAATTTGTCGAACGGTGTCCTCTGAAACGCCCGAGAAACCAAGAAGCTGGGACTGGTAAACTGACCACCCACCCTCAATGTTCCTTATTGTCTAGGTTACGGTATTTGCCACCTGGTCATCCATCTTCCATTTACTACTGTCCTGTACCGGTGAACTGTCACGGGAATGTTAGTAATGTATCCCAAAGTACGAATGAAAATGTATATTCCCCTTACCCCTGTATGCGAGATCGGCCAGTGCTTGATGACGAATATTAAGTGTGTGTATGTTGTCCCCCTGTCACCCCCTCACTTTGAATGAAATAATGTTCCGTGCCAAGTACATCCTGACACCTTCCCACGGACCAATGGATTAAAAGAAAAATACCTAATGGAAATACCTACCTCACTTGTGTTAATAATGCTTGATTCACGTTATCAGCCCTCCTCTTTAGAGCTGATAAATATAGAATCCATAATTCCTCTTGTAACCCTATAATTGTTAATATATTACTATACTATGGTCTTGGAGACCATAGTAGGATAGTGGTGACGACCCTTTTGTGAGTTTGAAACTCAGGATTTCTTGGTGTAAGGTGCATCGCACGACCGGCACTTTAAAAGAAATTATAGACGGCCTCATGCGAAATGAGCCAAGTAACGCCAGTTACGTCCTTTTTTAAGCTACTTGAAATGTGCTGTGTTCTACTGAGAGGTGAACTAAGCGCAAAAATATGATCTTCTCCTTTTTACCATTGTGTACATCTTAGTAGAGAAAAGAAAAAAAAAACCCCTGTCGAAAGGTTGGAGGAAGGATAAGGCGATTCTCGTTTTGTAATTTTTGTGTTATTCCAATGTCTCAGTCTCATTAACGTTCTTGAGTTGTTACAGGAAATTTTTTTTATCCCAAATGTACGGAGAGTGGTCAGGTCTTATACCTCTAACCTTGTCTTCATAATCTTGATTTCACCACAGTGTAGTAGTCAATAGGCCCTAGTGATTGTTGGAAGTTAGCCGAATTCAACTGGACTAGACAAGCCGTATTAAATGTACTTTTTAGGCGGTCCTGTAAATATTGTATATAAATACGTTAAGTGTCAACTTGCTTGAAAAATAGTATACATGCTCTGTGTACGCAAATTGCAAATTCTTCTTCCGTTGGTGTTTTTGCCTTTTCATGTTTAAACAATAGATAGGTACAACTAGGATAAGAATGTTTAGAAGATAAGTAGTTATATAACTTGTGTATACCGGTGTTGACAACCTTTGCCTTCTTTCCCTACATGTACAGGTGCGCACGAGAGTACTACACATTCCAAACACGATTCGAACCTTAACCAAATCGCTACAAAAAATTTTTTTTTTAATTTTTTTTTTCCTCGTACCATAAGTGGAGTGTCGCGTCCCGCGACAAAAATAATTATACCTATACGATAATCAGAACCGTTATAGTTTAAAAGTAAAACTGAATATAGAAAACAAATCAATCGCGTAAATAAACGCTTTACCCGACAGCGGTCAACCGCCATTCCGCGGCGGTCACGTGATACCTCCCACCACACTAGTTTTTTTGAATACAGGGCCGTAGGACTCGCCGCTGGCGAGCTAGCCAGTTGCAATCTGGTTCGCGAGCAGTGTCCACGCCGCGCTAGGCCAGTTTTCCCTCGCAAATGACTATGGGAGTTTTGGTATAATTCCCTATGCACCATGTTGAGCTGTGCCCAAAAAAAAACTTGTATTCTAATAAAACCAGCTTCCGGTAAGTCTTCAACAACTTTCGAATATATAAATCAACTTGTTTCGCTTATACAAATTTGTAATTTTTCATTATTGTCCACAGATCGGATACGTATGATCATTTTAAGCTAGAATCCATTATGACGGCTGTTTAGCCTTATACACCACGTAACAACTAACAAATCTCCATTTAGTAAGTACAGTATACAGCACGAAACTGTTGTTTTTTTTTTAACTTACTTTCTCGAGCCGTTTGTAAAGAAATACATTTTTTTGTAGTATGGAGAGTCAGGTTACCCTGGAATCTCGCCCTTGAACCTGAGTTGTCGACATTTTCTTTGATTCATCCTGCAGAGGCGTGACTCAGCAGTTTTTCTCCTCAATGGCAAATCGACACAGGACGCCATTTCTAGGATCCTTCGTAATCGCTGGTGTTCCTAGTACTTCCTTCTCAAGTAAAATAATATAGAATGGTTCGAATCTCTCAGAGGATTATGTGAGTACCTCGCGTGCATCTCTTCATAAAGGTTGGTGGAAATATACTTCGAAAATTAGTGACTCCTAATGTAATACTACAGTGAACTAATGGATACGCAGGATTATTCAAATCTTTATCCTCATTACGGGGAACCGCTGCCCAAATTATTTTCGGTTCTAGGACACTTAGAAGTAATCACATTAGGTTAATTTCGAATCCTTTTAATAATGGGCTATTTTCAATTTTAATTCATACTAGGAGAGATCTCTGCTCCAATTATTATTAATCCTGTTTACTATAATTAAGTTCCTCATAAATAATTGTTGAACATCTTGAGAAACATATATGTCCGTTGTCTGTAAAACTATATTTTACTGATTTGTAATAAATAAACTTGAAATGAACCACTTTATTCTGTCTTTTCCCACCGTTGTTCACAACCAAGCAAGAGATTCAGTATTTTAGTAGAATTTTGCAATAATACCTAATGGAAAGTAACTAAGGACCCATGTTATCCTTCAAGGAACCTTGAGATCAAAAAGAACAAGTTCTACCTGAGACTATTAGCCGCAAGGTAAGATTTAATATTAAAAAAGAGTATGACAACATATAAAGGCGGGCATATTGCCTTAAGGCAATTTCTTCCTACCTACCTAAACCGTTCAGTTTGATAAATTTATAAATACATGGACATATTGAATCTTACAATTTTATTCAAAAATTAAAAGCAAAGATTAACAAAAATAAATATATTATTTAAAAAAATTAACGCTATACTATAAAGAGAGGAGAGGGGATGGCAAAGAAAGAAAAAGGATAAAGGAACAATATAAATATTTAGAAAGTGACATTTCAATCTTGACTTAAATGTAAATAAAGAAGAGTCGTCTCTAACATTAGTGGGTAGATTATTCCACAATCGAGCGGTTACTACTGTGAAAGAAGAGGCAAGAAAAATAGAGCGATGACAGGGTATTAAAAGGGTTCTCTCGTTACTAGAACGAAGAGAAAGTCCGTGTTGTGAAAGAGGTTGGATGAGCTCTCTCAGATAAACAGGCGAAGTGGGATTATTTAAAATATTGGGAAGAAGTGATAGAATGTGAATGTTTCTTCTTTGCCTGATACTGTACAATGTTTATAATTCATAAAAGCGGATTTTTATGATTTGAATAATAATGGTAACCTGACAAGGGCTATTGCGTCACTGTATAAGGACAGCACAGCATGTGTGAAGGTGAATGGGTCATTCACATCGTGGTTTAATATTCCAAAAGGAGTCAAACAGGGATGTGTAATGTCACCATGGTTGTTCAACATATACATCGATAACTGTATGAAAGAACTGAAAGATTTAAGAATGGGAGCAAAAATGAATGGTATAACTGTTAACTGTCTTCTGTATGCGGATGATGCCGTGCTTCTTGCTAGCAGCAAAGAAGACCTTCAATTCTTAGTAACAAAAGTCTACGAGGTATGCAAGAAAAGCGATTTGCTTATGAATGTTGATAAATCGAAAGTGATGGTTTTTGAAAGGGATGAAAATATAACTAAATGTGAGATCAGCGTGAACGGAGATATTCTGAATCAGGTAGAAGAATTTGTGTACCTGAGAAGTATGTTTACTAGGGACGGAAAGGCCGATAAAGATATTGAAAGGAGGGTGAGTGCCGGGAACAGGGTGAACGGTGCACTAAAATCTACTTTGGCAAACAAATGTTTATCGCAGGAGACTAAACTAGCAGTTCACAACGGAGTTCTAGTTCCAACTCTAATGTATGGGAGCGAAGTATGGAATTGGAAAAATAATGATGAAAGTAGGTTGAATGCTGTCGAAATGCGATCCCTCAGGCGAATGTGTGGTAAAACGATGTATGATAGGTGCACAAATGTCGAGATCCGTGAAGTGTGTAAGGCTGAGACATGCATTATTGACAGAATTAAGAAAGGGGTGCTGCGTTGGTTTGGACATGTAGAGCGAATGGACAGCGAAAGAACGGCTAAAAAGATCTACGATGCAAATGTTGATGGATGCAGAAAACGAGGAAGATCGAGAAAGACATAGCACGATCAAGTCCATCAAATACTTGAAGATGGACATGTCAAAAGTAGGAATAATCGGCGTGCGTGCATAAGAAGATGTATGAATGTAGAGGAAGCGAGGTCTGTATGCCAAGATAGAGTGTTATGGCGTTCTATCCTCTCTGCCTACACCTACGGGGAAACAGTGATGGTTTGTTGTTGTTGTTGTTGTTGTTAAATAAGCTTTTATTTTAGCTTTGTGTCGGGGGGGGACATTCTATAGTGAACCTATCAAGAACTTCTCTAGCATTTGCTCCAGTGAAGAGGAAACCACTTTAAATTCTTTAGAACAAGCCGGCCTGATGACAGTCATTGACAGACTTTCGGTTCCACTTGAAGAGTATTCGGCATTTTGTGTCCTACTTTTGTTTATTTTACCAATGTCCTGCACTAACTTGACCATGTAAGATACTACCTCTCGTGTGAGTTCTTTATGAAGTATCACCGATCCGATGTCGCATTGGATTTTTACCTGAGAGTAGCCACTATGTCAAAATCACTTTTTTGTTTTACTAACAAAATTATATTATCTTTTCCTCTCAAACAAGGAAAGATTTTATTTTTTTCAAAAATTGTTTTACTATTTTTTAATTTTATTCATTGTTTAAAAGCAGAGTCTCAAAAAAACAAATCAATTCCCATTTTGAAGGCTTTTTTCGGGCATTTATATAAAAAAATATTTTTATCCCTGTTGAAATAACTGCTAACGATTGTACATCACTGTAAAAGATTTGCAACTATTTTTAAATCTTGAAATTAAAATCCATAAATAAGCATACTCAAAATTTAATTTATTTACTAACTGGTCAAATAAGAGGTTAAGAATTATAAAAATAAAATAAGCATTTTAAATCGTTTTTTTGCAGGTAATTTAAACTCAACATAATTTCAACAACATTTAGAATTTTTCTTTCACAAAAATTTACACACTAATATATGGAAGAATAACAACAATACGGTTGTTACAACACCGGCAGAAACTTATTAACAAATCAAAAATTGATCTTCTGAACGGTATAGTCCCTTGGAAGTATATCAGACTCACTCATCGACGATTGATTCCCATTTTTAATAGTAGGTTTTTTACAACTCAATGAAAATGCCGTCAAAATTTAAATATTTTGTGTCGTAAGAACGCAAATATTGATTTTTTCAAATAATCATTAAGTAGTCAGCGAACATTATGTCAGAAGCCGTAAAAGTTAGTGAAATGTTTTAAGACTTTCACGTTACCTTTTTTGAAATATAGTATATACATTTATATTTAATAAAATCAAACATAAAATAGCTAATGGAAGCTCAATGTTACACAGTGTGTAAAGTGGCCACTAAAACTAGCCAATGATAGACCATAAACCCATTTGATGGCCGGACTTCTATATAACCTTCGTATTATGTAACTGTATGTGACTTAATATAATGAATAAACCCTGTTCTATACTGAAAGTAAAATAAAGGTGTTTTTTCTCTCTGTGGCAATAAATTTTTATCATGATAACTCCAAAGAAAGTGAAATCCAGCCTTATCTATAAACATTTGAACATACTCAAAATGTTATTTATTAAAATAACTGGTTTAAAAGAAATATTAAAATATGAAAAAATGTTTTCAAGCTTTGATTAGTAGGTGAAATAATTATTGCTTCTTAATGATTTCACCCCCATTAACAAAGCTTTCTACTTTTTACTCTATAGAAGTCAACGGATGGATAAATTTAAATAAGTTGAGCTCGAAGCATGATTATAAAAACCTTATTTTGATAGCTTGTTATCTTGTTACTTTTTGCATCGAAGTTAAGAAAATTAAATTAATATACAATAATATTGTAAGTTGTAAGTTCTTGGTATAAAATTTATGAAAATACTATAATGGACATAGACTTTTGTAATTGAATTTGATACAAGTAAACACAGATTTTGCTGCCATTCGTGTTTGCAATATGCTCATGAGTAAGAATGACAATATCCGGAAAAAGCCCTTCATACAATTTTTCAAAATCAGTGAAAAGGGCAATGAAATTAGTAGAGTTTAATTCAATTGAAATAGCTGGAAATTGAACATTTTAAAATAGTGACTTGTTGTATTGACAAAAAAATATTGATTTTTTACGGTCTTTAAAATGGGGTTTCCGGGGAGAAAAAGGATGAACTTTCACTAAATATCGAAGAGTTGAGGAAATTTGGATGCTTAAACTTAGGCGAAATGTTGTCCAATGGATAAAATGGCCTATTAAACTAGCCAATGATAGGTCACTAGCCTTGTAGATACCGAAACTTCCATATCTCCCTCTCAAGGGGTTTTTTTCCTCGTTTTTGCAACAAATTTCAATCAAACAATGGCTTTAAAACAATACGTTTTTAGATTTAAATTTGTTGCAACAGAGAGAAAACATTTTGAGAATAGAATTTGGAAGTCAAGGCATTTACAGGGCTTTTAAACTGTCATTGGCTGATTTAAGTGGCCACTTTACACACTGTGTAACATTCAATCATGTTTAAAGATTCACATCTCCTCAACTCTTAAATCTGATGACTTTTGTAAAGTAAAAGAGCTGCAACCTTTAGATCATAAGTCCTGTAAATGTCTAGACTTACATATTTCCTTTTCAAAAATGTTTCCCTTCTGTTGCAATAAATTTAGATCTGAATAACTAACTAGGGAGGAAATCCAGCCAGTCTGCAAAAATTTGGATGTAGGTACTCAAAAAATTGTTAGATTCCTTTTTACCTACAGATATGACTTATAATCGCATTCCTCGCCAGATAGCAGATAGTAGATGGATGCTCAAATTTTCCCTGTTTTGCTGGTTTGCGGAATTTTATGTTGCTATTGCATTATCTTTAGTTATTTTGACACCGAATCCCAAAACAAATTAATGAAATTACCAAACTTGTACAGATATTTTTCCAACCTTAATGTCCGAACTTCTTTCTCGTGGTAGGTTCTATCAGGTTCTGTGGTCAGATCAATACATGTTGGTTTTTTTATTATTGATTCATTCGATTACACGACACAGTGGGTTAAATTGATTATTGATGGCAAAAATAACTTGTTACTAAACGCGCTGCGAATATCAAAATCACATGTACATTCGGTGACAGTTCAGTTTCTATTGAACCGCAGAGAAAAAAAATTACACTTATAGTAGTATAATTGCAACATTCAAGCTAAGACCCAATAGGTTGCAATCAATTTAACGCCGCAACCTAGTAAATGTGCAACACACAATATATATAGTAAATGTGGCGCAACCAACTTACATAGTAAAATAAGGTTTTAGTATCGATCAAAATGTATTTTAATTAACGGTTTATACATTATGATCATAAGATGGTACTACAATAAATATACTGCGAACAGATTGCAATCGATTTGCAATTCAAGTTAAAATGTTTTCAAAAGATTTGAATCCTCTCTCCAATCCCAGTTAAGTTATTCAATTACGTAAATTGTGGTATTGGATCAATATTGATTTAAATTCAAGGAAACAGATGGAGTACCGATTCAATTTTGTACCTGAACAAATAATACATATTCTCGAATCCCTTCCGGTTTTCTATTATTATTCACACCGTCATTCGGGATGAAACGCCAAACGATAGAATATCCGGCGATTCTTTGCGTCCCCAAAAGTTTTGCATTTTTCCGCGTTTAAATACATATTAAGCAGGTAAATGTTTATTTTCATTTCTAGATCTAATCAGAATTGTAGATTGACAAGGGAGACATTTCGCTTTTCCGGAAAAATAAATATTCACCCAAAAGGTAGAAGCCTCTGATTTAAATCCGCGCATAATTAGCTACCGAAATTTTATTCGAAAAACTTTTTAAACGATTTTACAAACGTTTTTTTAATGCTTTAGTACCTAACCACTTTCTCGGTTTTGAAAATTAATCATTATCTTGTTCATTTTATTAATTACTTTTTTTTTTTAACGTACATTATTTTAGATCTAAACCAATATATCCGTTTGCAAATTGCAGTGTGTTTACATTGTTACGATAAGATCTGTTAAAAGATTATCCCGGAAGGCCAATAAAGACATGGCTTGATCAAGTTCATCAAATACTTAAAGATTGACGTGTCAAAAGTAGGAATAATCGGATAATCGTGAGTGAGAAGTTGTATGAATGTAGAGGAAGCGAGGTCTGCATGCAAAGATAGAGTGATATGGCGCTCTATTCTCTGTCTACTCCTACGGGGAAACGGCGGGATGGTTTGTTTGTGTTTATTTGAAAAGATCATCCCGTTTTGATATTAGTTAAATTCTGTTATTAAGAATACATCGTCACCATTCTGGCAAAAGTCTAAACCATAAAAATGGCAGTTTTGAGTTAAATATGACATTCGAAGCGTAAAATTAAGTTGTTTAGGTGGTAAATTTCAACAAGGTAACTGAATAAGAACAGTTTCGTAAATTCGAAATTTTGTTTTTTAATGTGTGACTTTATATTATTATATATATATTTACAAAACCTAATTTTTAACCACAGCATTGTTATAATTATTTATAATATTTCCTAACTTTCACTAACTTTCAGAGGTTGTAATGTCCAGATTAAAAACAAGCAAGTCACTTAACCTAATTTAAGCCATCTCAAATCATTCACTTTACAGATATTTTTTAATATGTCAGAAGGAAAAAGATATAAATTAAAATAATTAAAAAGACACGAATAAATTATTATGTGTGTATAAAATATCTATAAAATCAAATGTAATTTTTCTTTTGTTTCCAAACTTTTTAATTGCGATTTCTCAAAACGATGTTTTGTGGATTAGTGACTTTTGCCTGAATGGCGACAATATTGTGTCATGATTATTGAATGATTCGCCATGAAAACTACTTACATATAATTTATTTTTCTAGTAAAAAATAATATAATCAGCTTTAGATGTTAAATGGTTCGCATCGTTGAGAAGCTGTTGGCATGGAAAGGTGAACAATCTGTCTGGTGTTCTGTTTTATAAAGTTTTGACAGCGCTCTCTGTTGACTGGTCTTACATTTTATGCGATGTTCAGATACATGGCTCCCGTTCCAGTACTAAGAAATATCGCCAGACTGAATTTTACTACGGTCAGTTATTTATTTATTTATTTTAAAGAAACAAACAGTCGACAATGATATAGGAACATTAAAAAAATACAGTTTAAAGACAGTCCAGCAAAGTTTCTAAATAAGAATCATACAACAATATTTTGAGTTTGTCCAAATTTTTGTAGACAAGGACTGGATTCAACTCCCTGGGGAGCTGTTTATATTAACATATTACAACAGAGATGAAGAACATTCAAGAGAAGGTAATATGGAAGTCTAGGCATCTACAAGTCATAAGCCCTGTAGATGCCTAGACTTCCATATTACCTTCTCTTGAATGTTCTTCATCTCTGTTGTAATATGTTAAAGAGTCATACATATTATTAATTGTGTTACAACAAAAGGGTGTGTTTATGTGTATTTGTATGAGAGTAAGTGTAGATGTGTGTTTATGTGTAGTAGTTCAGGTGTATGTAAGTGTGAGCATCATTAAATAGTAAGTGGGATCGTATGGCAGCCAGAAATAAGGAGTCTTAATCTTAGTTATACTGTCATCTGCTGAATGTAAGTATGAAAAGTCCTACGTTTAAGATAAGGCTTAGTACAATTCTTTGCACTGCATTGGTAAACCAAATAAAGCATATTTTGATCATCTGTTACTGAAAGTGAACTAATAAGTAGTTTACTTTAGGTGGAAGTCCAGGATGAAATGAAATATTCCTTTCTGTTATTGTTTTGATCGATACCAAATTGTTATATTCTATTGTTAATTTTAAGTTGTTTTTGTCGGGAAAAACAACAGATTTTACCTAACAAATAATGTAATGCAAAAATAGTTCGTATATCCAGTTATTTTTTTTCACAAATATAATGATAACATATTATAGAATAAAGAGAAAAACATTTTTTTTTTCAAAAGAAAAGAAAAAAAAAAGCACTGAAAGAAATTTGGGGATGAGGAAAAAAGTGGAGGAGGGGAGGAGAGGGATTTTTATAATATAGTTAACCAATTTGAAATTTATTCATGATAATAACATGAAAATATTAAAAGGTACATATATTAATTACGCAGTGACAAATGTTTCATTTTTTAGTGTTTTAAAAAGTATTTTTTTACTGCCACAAAATTTAGCACTAAAAACATCAAAATAGGGACAAAGTAGGTTAAATTTATAGCAGCTATAATAGATAAATGAGTTTTAAAGATATTTAAATTTAAGCTATGGATTATAAAAAAAAATAATCCATCGTGTTGACTTAACGGAAGAGTTGATTAAAATATGTTCTAAGAGATAAGGACAGTCAATAGATTGATCCAATTTTTTGAGAAAAAGGAGAGATCAGCAATGTTTAGTAAGGGAAGTTAAACCATGAAATATAGAAGAGTCTTCGTACTATTCAAAATAATTTTGGGATTTTCGATCCAAAAGATTCAGGAATTTATTTTATATTCGATCTAATTGTGATATGTAAATTGTGTATCGAGGATTTTAAGCAAACAGAAGTAAACTCAAGATAGCTGCGAATGTATGCATTGTATAAAATTTTAAGTGATGTGGTTATTTTGAATGATTGAGTGGTGTTAATAATAAAGCCCAGGTTTCTGTAAGCCTTATTTATGGATGCCTAAATATGGAAATCGAATAAGAGTTTTTCATCCATAATCACACATTTTTTAGCTCGTTTTTCCTGACAAGTCAACTATCGTTAATTTCATAGCTGAAAATAATTTCATTTTAATTTCTAGTAAAAGAAATAACAAAAAAATTAGTTCGCTAGTTTATCTGGATTGCTTTTTAATTTTAAAGAATTATTTTGTACCTAAACCTTAAAAAAATAGTTTTGTGTCGTCAGCTATATGAGAAAATTAAAATTTTAAATGAATTTAAATAAAAAATAACAAGAGTTCTCAATTGATATTTCACGTTCACCCTGCCAGCAATCGAACGAGGTATGCAAACGAGCTTACCTTTAAAAAGAGGCGGATTTATTTACATAAATAGTATTACGCTTTCCTTTTTTCAATTTATTGATCTTTTAAAATAATGCTACGAAAGATCACTCTAAGCGCATTATTTTTAAGTCATTTAATATTCTCTCATTCTATCTTATTTTAACCCTGCCGCAGATAAAATTTAAATGTCATCAATAATGTCTAAAGGCGTTAAGTGAGTCAGAAAAACTGCCAGAAAGCTTATCCAAACCCCATAGAATCACACCGTGCCATTTACCACTGAGGTGAATAGGTATCAGGTAAGCATAAAAGCGAAAAGGTTACCCCCCGTGGCTGTAAAAGGCTGGGAAAAGTAACAAAGTTTAAACTAAGCTCTGAAGTCGGCAGATTTATGCTATGAACTCAACTTACCTTAGCACCTAATTTTGCGGTTTATACAAAATGATTAATAAATGACTTTTTGTTTTTGATTTTATTTATGACTTTACGAATCGCTTGCAAAAGTTATTTTAGAAAGAAGATTTTTTGCTTTTTGTTTTAAATTTACAATTTTCTCATATAAGTTGTCAAGAACTTGTATCTAAAATGAATCACTGATTACCTACATACTACTTTAGAAAAAAAATAGTTAATGTTTTACAATGTTTAAAGTAATCACTTAACCTAGCCAATCACTAGCCGTATGCCATATTTACATTGCCCATCTCGATTGAGATATCTGTCAAAGTTATTTCCTTCATATCTTTTGAGATATTAGTACATAATAGAATCCTTAAAGGAGTTCAATTCTTGTATATTAGTCTATATGAATTCTTATAACTTTTTGTGACAACTGTTATCAAGCGGAGGCGATACAGTTGGCTAGGCCATATACTGCAGATGCCATGTTAGAGTCATAATCACCCTGCCTACTTTACAAAGCATCAGGTTCTCGGTGCCCTGGGCATCCATTGCTGACTGTTTGTTGACAGTTTGTATCAGAACAACAGTACGCGGACTTTGAGATGAATGTTTTTTTTTTTTTTATTAATTTTTTAAAAATACAAACATGTTACAAAGAAATACAATAATAACGTATCCCAAACTATATAAAGCCAAGGGCCCTGTGTTGGTGTTGAGTTGGGACACAACATAATGGAAAGTGGAAGCACATACATAATTAAATAATACAAAAAAATACTAATTAATTATTATTACATAAACAAACATATATTTCTAAGGGCATCTGGACAACACACTTATAGTATATAAATATTAGCAATATCTCGCAACTGTCTCTTACAGTGGTCTCTTCCCTTAGACAAAATTCAGACTTGTACACTCCTGCAAATGGCTTTCGTTTTGAAGAACTTAATATATTCCTCAAGGATATTAAACACTCTTGGGACCACAAAAGAGAAATTTCTCTGGGCAAACGCCATACGTCTTTTTGGAATGAAATAATTCAAATTATGGAAATATAGGAAAACCTCGTACGAGCAGTCTGATGGGATCTACTCTTGTAGCCGCATGACCAAAAATGTGACACTTACTCTTTTTTAAAAAAATGACAATGTCCAGTACCTTCATGAATTGAAATAATGTCTCAGATGGAAAAGTGGGGGGACAATGCAGCATCACTCTTATAAATTATTTTTGTACGTTTATTAAGAGGTTCATGATAGACGCAGTGCAACCTCCCCAGCCCACTATACCATAGGTTGCCACTGATTGGAAAAGAGCAAAATACACAGTCCTGAGAGTGCCAATGTCCAAGATGTTCCTAAGTGAGCGAAATACATGACACAGTTTTCTTAAACTGGAAACTTGCGATTGAACCTGAACCTTCCATCGTACATTTTTGTCAATAATTATTCCCAGATACTTAATATCCTCAACTGTTTTTTTTTTAAAACTTGACTTAGAAGGGCAAGCTCATTCACCAGCAGAGAGGTCTGGAGGTTCAATGTACACACCATTTGCTCCAACTAGAAAGCAGACGTGAATTATTGAAACTTTTGGACATATTCATAATATTGTCAATGTTACCACAAAATTATACTCTCCATAAACATGATATGATTTATTTTTATTGTAAATATTGTAATGATATTGTATCACGCAGCTAATTATTTTATCGCTACTCAGCCTCGCCTAATTCTTGTTTGGAAGAACACCCTCTAGAGTTCAGGGGTAGAATCATCGGTCGTAGGTGAAATTCTTATCACAATCACGCCCGAATAAACTCAACTTACAGTGGTGATGGCGTAGTCAAGCTACCCCCTGGGGAGGGGGTTGATGGGAGGATGTTGCCATACCGCGCTCCGTTATAATAATCTCACCTACAGTTTTACCTTCCACGTGAACGGAAATGACAGATCGCATGATTTAACATCTACCCTTTTTAAAGATAAAGTGAATCATAATTTTGCGTCCGTTTTTGTTTTTGAAAAATTTTAAATTTAAAATGCCTCCATTGATTTCATTTCAAATTTTAGATACCATATTTTACTACAGGAAATTAAAAAAAAAGAATTTTTGTCTTCTTTTTTGGAAACTATTTTTTTACTATTTTTTTTATTAAAAACTTAGTTTATTATAATAAAAGAATAATAATATTATATCAGTAAAAAACCTGAATTTTCAGAGCCAACTTTACAACATAAACTAATAGACATATTTACTTCTTCAAAATATATTCCATCTCTATTGATATTTTTAAAAACATTAATTACCTTAGTAAACGATCAAATTCAATTGACAAAAAGAAATAAAAAGGTTTTCGTAAAAAATGAAAACTTCAGAACTTTTTTTTTTACATAATACTGTATTTGACTTTTAAAGAGTCACCGTGCTTTTTTGTCTAGTTGCCTAAAAATACTTGTGTATTTTTCTTGATTTTATTATATTTTCCACATAGAAAATTTAAAATTATGTTTTTAAAAAAATATGCAATTCAAATGCGTTCAATTATTACATTCTTTTAAATCGTACTTTTTTGAATTATATTTTTCCGTCATATATTGGATGAAATATTTTTTTATAATTTTTTTTCAAATGAAATACAGGCACTGAACCTTGGAACTTAAATTGTACCGCTGAATATAAAAATATTTCTTTACGCCTTTGTTATATAGTTTTGCTTTGAAATATAAAAAAAGATGAGTGAAGATAAAAGAAGAACGAAAATTGGTCTCTAGTGAAACACTTTTTATCAAATATGTAAAAAAAAACTTTTTTTTAATTGAAAATATTCCAACAGATTAACAATTTTACAACAGGGATAGAGAACGGTTTTAAGAAAATAATATGAAAGTCAGAAGTATAGGAAGGGATCTTCTAAAAGTTGGTAGGGTCCCAGTGGTGCCTGTCTTGCTAGAGGGCAGTAGCCAGCAAATGCCAAGCAACGCCACGTCGCTGAACACCAGCAACACTACCATCAAGTCCGACTCTCTAGCTTCCAGGGCACGAACCCTGGGCAATATGACATGTACAGGCAATAACAGATAGTCGAGAGGGCGATGGCAAATCTTCGGCGCCGCAAAACCTGTAACAACCGGCAGGAAGGAACGGAAAAACCCTTACTGAAAAACCTTAATCATCTTGGTAAGAAAACAACATCACTCTAGAAAAACCGGCCTTTACGAAAAACTCAACAAGCCTTGGAAACAAAAACAAAAACCTACCCAGACGATCCGGCAATCGCGACATGGACTGGAAGTGAGGAACTGGAGAGAAAGGCCAGTAGACCGGCAAGAGTGAAGGAAACTTCTGGAAACACCCAAGGCCCACCTTGGTTGTCAAGCTTATGATGATGTAGAGACCAGAGAGTGAGAAATGAGAATAAGTTGGATTTAATGGCCTCAAGGAATAAATTTTTTAAATATTTAAGTTACTTACAATTGTTGAGTGAATTCGAATTCTGGTGAAGACAGAGAAGGACGGTTGACTTATTACGCGCCCTTATATAGGTCCATTGGGCTTGCGACCATGGACAACAACACATCTTAGTCTTTCACTCTCTGATCTCCACAATAACAATGATGATTAATATAGAAAGCAAGGCATTTCTAAGAAACTTATGTGTTAAAATTATGAGTCACTCAAAATATTGTTTCGTTTATCGGGAAATTCAGTTCAGTTGAGAGAAGAAAAAATAATTAAATCAATTTATTTTGTTATTACACACATTTCAACTACTTAAAAAAAACTAGAAGGAAAGAAATTAGCTTTTTTTTGTATTGTGATAATAATATTATCTACCTACCTTTGGTACAAAGTAAAACGAACATGGTTGGTGGATTTCGAACAATTTAAGTACTGAATTTAGCATCTGAGAAACTCCATATATGTATGTCTACTGACATATTTGCAGAGAAACAAAGATATTTTATTTCATTAAAATAAGTTTGGCTTTTTGTAGTTTAATAAACATAATTTATCATTTTTGTATGTAAAATAGATATGTATTTATAAGAATATTCATATAATTATTTTTTTTATTAAAAGTATTCGTAAATTGGTAAATATATAAATATATTTTCATAATATCTAAAAAATATGATTTTTAATATGCATGATTTGAATATTCACGCTATGGAAGAATTATTGATGGAAACAATATTTAAATATTTTACCATCAAGTATTTTTAAATGTTTTTAAAACTCAATCTTAAATATGAAATAATTGAATAAAAATGTTCCTACCGCAAATTTATCCCCTCGCCCTAAGAGCGTCCGTTCAACATTCTCATTAAAAAAACTTTCCAACAAGATCTGTTTTATTTTTCCAACTCCCCGCGGAGCTTCCTGTAAGGTAACACAAACTTCACCAAAAGATGGAATGTTAACTTTTTCATCAACTTCGAAGAGCCTAAGCGCCGCGACGCTCCGGGAGCATCGCGACGTTCTGAAAAGCGTCCATTTCGGAGATGTGAAGTTCATGGAAGTTTTTAAATGAAAATTCCAAGTAATCCGGCAGGTGTGGGGTACGGAGGAAATGAAATTTTAATCAATGTCAAACGTCAACTCGGCAATGGAATCTAGATTTTTTATTAATTTAAGAAGCAGTAATTTAAGTGTATTTTTTCAATGTCGCATGTCGTGTTCAAGAAATTTAAATCTGTCAGAAGAAGCATTCCGTACTTGATAAAATTTTAAATCCTTATTTTCTGATTTAATTTTATGCATACGTGACATATTTTTCATTTTATCAAATTTTAATACTAATCTATTAAATTATATTTATCGGAATAAAATACGTACGAGTGCATTCATTAAAGTTATTTTTTTCAATTTATATTTAATATTTTTCAAACTAACATAAGATTGGTTTAATTGGATACATTTTAAAATACACTGTTCTGCTTACTTTTTTTATGCATTTAATACAAAAATATACGTATATACGTATTACACAAAATAGTAACGTATCCCAAACTTCATAAGGCCAAAAAGCTCAGTGTTGAGTAAATAAGCATATATACGCATATTATTTAAGAGCATATATCCGCATATTGTTTAAAAATAAGAATATTGGATAATGAAAGGAGGGTGAGTGCCGGGAACAGGGTAAACGGTGCACTGAAATCTACTTTGGCGAACAAATGTTTATCGCAAGAGGCTAAACTAGCAGTTCACAACTGAGTTCTAGTGCCAACTCTAATGTATGGGAGCGAAGTATGGGATTGGAAAAATGATGATGAAAGTAGGTTGAATGCTGTCAAAATGCGATCCCTCAGGCGAATGTGTGATAAAACGATGTATAATAGGTGCACAAATGTCGAAATCCGTGAAGTTTGTAAAGTTGAGACATGCATGCGGCCTCCGTGGTGTGGTGGTCAAGACGCTCGGCTCACGAACGGAAAATTCTGGGTTCGATTCCCGGTGAGAACACAAAAATTAAAATGTGATTTTTCTCAAGCCTGGTTTGTCTGTAATGTAATTCACCCCTGTAATTGGGCCTCCTGGCCTGTTGTGATGCAAAAAAAATGAAATGAAATGAAATTATCGTCAGAATCAAGAAAAGGGCGCTGCGTCGGTTCGGACATGTAGAGCGAATGGACAGCGAAAGAACGGCTAAAAGGATCTACTATGCGAATGTTGATGGATGCAAAAAACGAAGAAGACCGAGAAAGACATGGCATGATCAAGTCCATCAAATTCTTGAAGATGGACATGTCAAAAGTAGGAATAATCGGCGTGCGTGCATGAGCAGATGTATGAATGTAGAGGAAGCAAGGTCTGTATGCCAAGATAGAGTGATATGGCGTTTAATCCCCTCTGCCTACACCTACGGGGAAACGGCGTGATGGTTTGTTTGACAATAGTTTTCTTCTTCATCTTTTAAGATATCCTTATATCTGTCCTTCCGTTTTTTTGGGTGATCTTCCAGGCGGACGTTGTCCAGGTGGGATCTTATTGACTTTACACAATTCTGTCACTGCTCATCCTGCCCATACAGTCCTTCCAGTATCTTAGTCTGGATCCAACTAAATAAACCTCTTTCTCGCTCCTCTCTAACTGATTCCTAAATTGCACATTATTTGAATATGTACAACATGGTCTACTTTTATTTAGGTTAATGTGTGCAAACCTTTGCAAGACTTTCTAATTTCTCTCCATTAAAAAAACAGCAATTTTTAAAAATAATTTAGGTTTTTCAAATGTATCTTTTGATTCATATTTTGGTTTCTGGTATAAATTTATGACAAACTTTTCTTTTGACTAGTCTGTTTTTTAATTGGCTAGAAGATATGTTTTAAAAAATAAGTCGATCAAATTATTCATTTTTGACTTTCTAAATTTTATAATACCATCTGAACAACACGCAGTAGTGAAAAATTTTTTTAAAGAGTTAAAATTAAAATACGTTTTATTGTTTAATAGTAAAATATACAAAATCATGTCAATTTTTAACTTTTATATAAAAACGAATAGTAAATACGTTAATTAATTTAATTTACGTATTTTGGAATGATTTTAATTTTTTGGCCACCACCAAAGGTCAGAATCCCCAATTACATAGTTGAATTACGGCACAGAACGCCCGGGCTTGAATAAACACACATTCAATTTTTATGTTCTCACCGAGAATCGAACCCGGAACCTTTCGTGCGTGAGTCTAGCGATTTAGTAATTACACCACGGAATATGATAAAATCAATTTTGTAACAGCCTAAAAAATATAGACTCACTTGTTTACATAAAAACACATATTAACAACGTATCAGCCTCATGATACGTTGTTAATATGTGTTTTTATAAATACTTTTTTATTATTTATTAGGACAGATATTTGTTATTAAAAGAAAAAAAAAACCCGCTTAATCGCGAAACCTGCTAGTCAGCAATGTACGTATTTATGTACGTACTACTTCGATATAATGAAAAACTGAACAAAAATACTAAAACTTCCTCAAAAAGTAAACATAGAAACATCCATGGCATTGAGTCGATACGTTGAAACAGAAATAAAAAACGCTTTGTACCTTTGTCATTCGATACTGTATCTTAGTGAAACATTGCAACCATTCCAAAGGTTTAGCTAAAGAACGAGAACAGAATGTGCAGGCAACTGAAGGTAATGTTAATTAAAAACTTCTCACCGCGTTCAGACATCCTAACAAACTACACATACAAATAGACAAGTTTGCCGAAGTATTGTTGTTTGTTTGTAACTTGTGGTAATGTGTGTGTGTGTGCTTTCAACGAGTATCAAGTGTACAATTTTAGTATAGAAAGACACATTTCATTGACTGTAAACAAAAAAAATGCTTAACAAATTACAACAGGGATGGAGAATACCTTAAATAAGGGGATATGGAAGTCAAGGCATTTACAGGGCTTATGACCTGTCATTGGCTGGTTTAAGTGGCCACTTTACACACTGTGTAACATTTAGTGTAACACTAGAATTCACTTGTTTAAGACCGTTTTATACAATACAAATGATTAAAAATGAGCTAAGTCAATCAAAATAATTTACATTCACTCTACGTCAGGTTTTGCGAGAATTTGACATCATCAAACATAAACGTTGTCAAAGGTTAAAGCTCTCGCGTGTATGTTTACAAAGTTGGCAGTGCTTTTCCTGTCTTAAATTCTACAACTGTTGCCTAAGTTAATAAAACTTCCGGTTTCCAGTTGTCAACACATACATCTTCTTAGTACGAATATGAAGACAAGTAGAAAGAATGGTAAAAGTCACTTATTGGTTACCTAATAAAATGTAGTTTTGCCTTTAATAACAATAGCATAAATATTTTATACATATCTGTTAAGTTAAATTTTGAAATGAGCAAAAAAATTGTCTGAAAACTCATATGCCATGTACAATGTGTTACCTAAAAAAAATCAAAGAAAAATAAAACGTCATTTACTTTGCGGTCAAAAACTTTAATAAATGTAATAAAGTTTTTGTAAATAACCACTGACTTAAATACTAAATCATGACTTCAAATAAGATAAGAGAGTTAAAATCTAATAAAGAAATGAAAAAAGATTAATTAGCACGGCTTTAAAAATAACTTTTCAATATAGCCCATTATTTGATTTTCCATTGTAATAATCACTTTTACCTAGTATACACATACTCCTCCCTTCCTTTCCTTCCTTTTTCTTCAAATATTTCTCCCACAAAATCAAAAAATTTCATAAATTGTTACCAGTGCATGTTAGGGTTACCATAAAAAAGAATGTGGTTCTAAATCACCACGCTGGTTTTACATTTTTTTGCAACTACCCCGGGATTTAAATGTTAGTTTAATTGGTGTACTGATGCCGAAACGTGTACGTCTCAAATCCGACACAGAAAATTCAGTCAGTGGATATGTACAAATATTATATCATTTTTTTTTACTACATTTAGAAAATGTCACATTTAGGAAAATAAACAAAAAAAAATTAATGAATTTTTAAATTGTTTATACCATAGTAAAGTGTAATTTGAATCCTAAAGATGTCTTGAACTAGCTTAAATCATTATTATTTGTAATAGTTGTCGGTGTCCAGGGGGGTGAAGAAAATAGTTCTCCATATAAAATAGAACTAGAATCCTGGTCGAATGTTTTCGACTCGATAGCTATTTTTAGATATTTTTAAATCAAGTTGGGATAAATTTTCTTTGTACAGTTGTAATTTTTTTAGGAGCAAGTCACTTGTCAATTTTTTTACGGTCGCGAGAGCGTTTGAAATATCCCCCTTGGTAGTGTTTGCTGGTGCGCGTTCAGTTCCTTCACACGATTGTCTAAACGCAACTGACAAAAAGGACTCAATAGCAAAAACACCTACAGGTGGATTGTGGGTTTTCAGATTCTTTCAATGAAATATTTCACTGTCTCATATTTTTTGTTACAAGACGATAAAATGATCAGTCCTGCGTATTAAGTCCCAGTTCAGAAACTACAAATATTCTAGTTTAAATATACCTTTTTAAATAAATGTTTCACCCTTACCACGTCTCGGATCAAACCTGAAACATCTTGCGTGGAAGGCAAGCACGCTGAACATTAGACCACGATAACAAAATAAATGAATTTAATAACGTTATTTTTGCTTGCTTATATTTTTTTAGTACTAAGAGTCTCACCTTCACATTAAATAAATTTCCGCTTTGCTTTGAAAACATTTTTAGTGTAAAATTAACGCAATAAATTTCTTCTCATAAACTGACGGTGTGGGAACAATAAATTATTAACTGGATCGCGCGATGCATATTTAACGTCACGCTTTCAGCTTTTTATACTGGGAGTCAGGTAATCTGCATTTTCAGCCCTAGGTACTTGGCCACCGTGCACTAGCGAGGAATTACTTATTATTTATTAACCATCGTCGACTGGATCTAATGACATCATTATTTAGCTTAGTTATAATGTAATATCACACTGTTAATAAATTGAAACTTTATATAACTTGTGACTGGAAGATTGCAGTATTTTAAAATAATCTATACATTCATATTCATATTTATTTATATTTGTTTCCATTATAAACTGTGCTTAATAATATCATGTGACCTCACTCGGGTTACCCATGCCGAGGACACTTCAAAAAAATTTTTTTTTTTAAAATACATTTCACATTTGAGAATAAACAAAGAAGACTTAATAAACAGAGATAATTATTAAAATGTTCAGACAGTTTTAAACACTACCTAATTATGTTTATAATTTTTTTATGTGCATCTTTAATATTAAAATTAAAAAACGCACAATGAAATAACAAAAACCTGACAAAAGCTATACATTTGTGGAGCAGTTGATTTAACATTGGTTCGGGCGAATGAGACAATCAGTTTAACATATCTTAAAGTATTTATACAATCTGTAAATACATAGGTAATAAGTGTTAATTACTTCAAAAATAATTTATTTATTTTTATTGAAATCGTTAATTTCCAGACAACAATTGTTAAAATGGATGATCTTCAAATAATAAAAAGAACGTGATAAAGGGTAATTAATAAATCTTTTTCATATTTATATGTGGAAAATTAAACGATTTTTTAAAAAAGTTCCCTACCGAAGAGTCACTAGACTTAGTGGGTAACAAAAATTGCAATATATTACTAAATATTATTTATAAACCCTTTTCAACCCTAAAATTAATAAAACAGCAATACATTAATGTATTAACATGTTTTTTTTATATTTCTATAGCCAATTATAATAAACCTGAACCTAAAATTTTCACTTTTATACTTTTTGATTTAAAATCTTTAAATGTTTTGATTAAAAGTCATGTTGTGTTTTTGTTGAAAAAAGATAAAAATGCACAAACATTTTTTTAGTCATCATTTGTATAATTATTTAATGACGATCTTAGGTTTGAAGCGCTAATTATTGAAACTAGAAAATAGGTGTATAATTTCTACTTATTATTATGATGAAAATGTTAGAAGGAAAATTAATAAGTAAGAAAATGGACAACCTACAAATAAATCCATCACAAAAGAGTTATCCATACACAAAAAATAAATATGAAAAATTATTGTTTCTGGCAGTCGTGGTAAAGTGGTTAAGATGCTTGATTCAAACATGGGAGGTTCCGGGTTTGATTCTCGATGAGAACACAAAATTAAATGTGAATTTTCTTAAGCCTGATTGTTGTGCTGCAAAAAAATCCTAAGACCTTAAGTTCAATAAAATAGTATTTATATTTTTTTTATATTAAATTTAAGTGATGATGTCCACAATAAACTGTGCCTCGCTTTCAAAAGGTCCATTTTTTGTATAATTTCTTCCATTAATAATTTTAATTTTTGGACTCGCAGCTTATTACTGTCTCCATAATTTGAGACAGGTCAATACTAAATAAAACCTTTTTGAAATTTTGTTAAATTTGATATTCTTGATTAAAAACACCAAAATATAGTTAAGTACCTGAGTGCAAGTTTTCATTGCACCGAACGTCCCCTAGTGGTCCTAGAGGTTAGTAGAGATGACTATAAATTAATGGCGCCGTCCGTAAAGCACTTCGCGTATGACGTTTATTTTTCAATTTAAAGGCGACAAAACATTTACAACATTGTTCTAGAACACATGGCTTTTAATAACATGTTTGTAACACATAGATGTGTCGGAAAATTACACGGAAAATTACTCTGATTTTGACGCGGATAAAACACAGTTTAGAAAATTAGCCATTTCATAACCAGAATGAGATCAAAATTGTCTATGTGTAATATGAGAAAATCTTCAATATTTTGAATTCGCATATTGCGTTTCTTATCATCATCATCATTTTATTCTAATTGGCACTCCAATTGCAGCATATTTTGATCATTTTCGTTACATATAAGATTATTTAAGAATTACTGTTTTTTTTTTATTTAAACCAATCCACGAATTTTAAAATAAATCCTTATGGAGTAGTTTATAAACAGCGTTTAATTTTAAGTAGGTGCTGTAGTAAAGTGTAAATTTTTAGTTAATTTTCGTTTTTAATTTTTGTGTAAAATTATAAGGTTCTGCACCTAGAATATGTTCATGTACTTGTAATTTTCTCAAACTGAACGGTTTTGGCAGGTAGGAAGAAATTGCTTTAAGGCAATTTGCCTTCCCTTTTATGTATATAAATTGTATGTGTAAATAAAGTGTTAAATAAAAAAAATAATTGAACTCTAAACCTACTGGTTAAAAATGAGCAAACATAATAATTTATCTCCGCTATAAATAAACACATAACATTTATTTATTTCTGATCATTAGATTACGAATGTCAAATTACTGTAGCATGTCCAACTACTATAGCACCCATGCAAATTGTGTACAAAAGAACGTGAATCCATATGTAAAAAACGACAGGCGCTGTGGCGTAGTTGGTTAAATGGCCAACTATAAAACTGGAATTGCGGGCTGGATTTCCACCAGTTGCAAAAAAATAATGCAATTCTTTTTTTCCATGTCTTTTCTTTTCTACCTGCTTACAAGCCTCTACAATGAATAAAAAAATTATAAAAAATGCACAGACTTTGCCTTTTTCGGTAAATTTTATGAGTCAAAAAATAAGCTAATTATTTAACTTTTGTATAACTGTCTCAGCTATAGAATCACACCAACCAAGTTGCTTTTGAATACTTCATTGTAAAGCCTTAGCATAATTGGTATTAGTGAAAAAAATCCACTGTTGATTTTGTAATTTTCCATGTATTAGCTATCAAAAGTAATCATACACCCCTTCATGTATATTTTTTTAATGGTTATAATTACTCATCATTATCCCACGTTCACTTTGTAGTAACAAAACAACTGTTTTCATTGGAAAACTAGCTAAAATCTGTAAAAATTTGCATCATTAATAGATCAAACATTTTTTGCCTTAAGTTCCAAATGACAAAAAACACAAACCTTATTTTATTTGCTCTTATAATGAATGAAATGAAATTTTATTTTGATTTAAATTTTTATGTATCACAAATCAGGCTTTATTAAACAAACGTTTTTGTAGGGAGAATAATGTTGCGTGCTTTAAAAAAGGTTCCTTTAATTAGTTTTCATACAGTCGTGCATAATTTTGTGCTTCCGGAACGAATTTAGTATGTACTTATGGTGAACAAGGTAATAGAGGGAACAGGAAATATTCGCTTCCATCCTTAAACAATAGTTCCATTGTTCCTGTAGACACTGAGAATTCATTCAGTACGCATTGGACCAGAGTTTTCACTAAACATTATATACCTTCATACTTGTATTACACAAGGAAATACTAAAATTCCCGGTGCTATGCACAAATCACCCGAAGATTCTAAATGAAATCATAAAATCTATAAGAACAATGATTTGAATTGAAAAAATATTAAAACTTAAAATTGATTGGTTTGTTTTGTAGTATTTTTAGAATATCTAAACCTTTGAAGTCTAAAACTGGTTTTAAACTTCAAAGATTTGGATCTGATAATTGATTTCAACCATTTTAAGATTTCGTCTTAACAGAGATTTAGAACCAGATTTTTTTCGACAGTCATCCAGATAATGACCAAAAAACTCTACGATAACTCGACGCTTTAAAATCCTGCGGGAAAACGGCCTAGATGAAAATGACACCCACAACCCGATAATGTACAGCCTGAGAACTAGAAGAACGAACCCCAAAGCCTACCTGGGCCATGAGTTGGGACAATGTCAAAAACAAAAAAAAACAACAAACAGAATTATCATTGATAGATATATATCTCAAACGAGTTGAAGATATTATTAAGAAATGTGGAGTCTACGCATTTACAGGGACTGTGACCTTATGAACAGCCATTGACTGGTTTATTTAATCACTTTAAACACTTTGTAATTTATTTATTTATTTATTTATTTATTAATTTATTTATTTATTAACGGACATTGTCCATGTATACAATTTATAAGGTTTAAATATTACAATAAAAGAATAGTTTAAAACATTTTTTTAAAAAAAGAAAGAAGCATTGACAAACATAAGGGACATCGAGACAAGATCTGGACTATTTATTTAGTGCTCGTTTAAATCGTTGTAAACTTAAATCAAAAAAGTCCAGATCCTGTCTTGAGTTAACAATACGACAAAGGCGGGTCATTGGAGAATTTAGGCCATAGTTTGTTCTATGCTGATCGATGAACAGTACTTCATTGTTTCTCAATCTACGAGTCGGAATATTGAATTTTACTTGTCCCAGTAATTTATTTATTTATTAACGGACATTGTCCATGTATACAATTTATAAGGTTTAAATATTACAATAAAAGAGTAGTTTAAAACATTTAAAGAAAAAAGAAAGAAGCATTGACAAACATAAGGGACATCGAGACAAGATCTGGACTATTTATTTAGTGCTCGTTTAAATCGTTGTAAACTTAAATCAAAAAAGTCCAGATCCTGTCTTGAGTTAACAATACGACAAAGGCGGGTCATTGGAGAATTTAGGCCATAGTTTGATCTATGCTGATCGATGAACAGTACTTCATTGTTTCTCAATCTACGAGTCGGAATATTGAATTTTACTTGTCCCAGTAATGATGGAACATCGATTATACCATTTAGTATGCCGAACATATATATGGAGTCAATATTAGTTCTACGTTTTTGTAGACTAGAAATATTTAACATTGACTCTATTTCAGCATAAGAATAATTATCTCTCTCTAGTTCAAGCATCCACGCTATTTTTCGAAGCAAGCGATGTTGGACTGATTCAATTTTTAACATGTTGGACCCTGACATAAAGACGTCTGTCAGTTACAATGTTTATAAGAAGAAGGTGAGCAAGTGGATTAGGGGTAGACCTTTTTATATCCTGTAATTATTTTCATGACTAAAAATTGTGTTGCTTTTAATTGAAAAAAATCTCTTATTGTTTTTATGTATATTTCATTTTTACTTTTTATGTTTATTCATTTACATATGTTTTTTTTTCTTTTTAAAACTAGTATTTTAACCGTATCTTATTTTAAAAAAAAATTATAAATGGTATATTCTGTAATTTATTTTTGTTCTTCAAATTTTATTATTATCGGTATGTTTTCCAATTTATATTTTTGTTTAATTTCTTAATTACTCATTTTATATATTATAATGTGTATTTGTGGTTCAATTTTTATTATTATCGGTATGTTTTATAATTTATAATAATTGTGTCTCATTTATTTACTATTAATGGCATATTTTCTAATCTATTTTTATGATTCAATTTTTATTATTATTACTTGCATGTTTTCTAATTTAAATTTATATTGATTTTTTATAATGTTATTATTATTCTTTGAATTTATTAAGCATCATTTAATGAAATAAAAAATAAAAAAAACACATGAATAAAATAAGGTCCTTCCTAAACACAGGAATTTCCTAGCTAGTCGGGACCTGAAACAAATAAACTCTGTACATTTTAAAACTGTGAAATACTAAATAAATAAATAAATGTGATTTATGCGATTGACATAGAATGGAGACCAGACCACTGAGGCATATTCAAGAAGAGGGCGAACAGTTGAGCAATAAAGAGTTTTGATTGTACGGACATTAGTAAAATCAGAGGATATTCTGTTAATTGTAATGTAACAACCATAGATAATTATAATCTATTCAACGGTCACCACTCTGCATAATGTTTATTATTTGCACATTTCCTCAATTTTAATTAGTCAAATATAGAGTTACGATTTTTCACATTCTACGAGTATTTTGTTATCTCGTTCGTGATATATATTAACGATAATTCTTTTGTCTCTTTTAAAATACCAGACTTTTAAGTAGATTACAATTTTTTGGATGTATATTTTATTAACTCTTAAAAGACTGTGGTAAATAATATCTTGGCGGTGATGTAACATCGTGTTACCACTAGTAAAAGAAGGAATATTCTGAAATTAAGACATTTGAAGAAAAAAAACATGGAGACATACTGTTTACTAATTCTTTTTCCATGATTTATGCAAATAAACATAATTTAGCCCTGTTATAGTGAAATACATTAAAAATCATAAATACACCGCTCATATTACGCGCGTGCGTCTCTCATCACTGTCATCAACTGACTGATGACTGAATTCACTGAATCTGTTTTACACAACACCCGCCACAGAACAACGTCTCTGTCTTCCTTGTTATGAGTTCTATTTTCGTGTTCTCTCTTATACAGATGTGTTTCTGAGTTAACGTACATTTATTCTTTGCGTAGCAAGGATAAATATTTTTTGTATTGTAATCCAGCATAGTTATACAAATTTTAATTTTCGAATCCGGTGTAATAATGTCGATTTGAAGATTACAAAAAATACGACAACATCATTTTAAAAAAATAGATAGATATTTCAAGTCTTGTATCGTAGGTAGACTAGTGTGACATCACAGTCACACAAGAGTTAAGTTACAATTTTTTTTTCATGTTTTTCTTTAATTTTGAGACAGGGTTTTAACAACCTGACCAGTGGTTTTGTATGAGCTACACAATAAAAAACATACATGTAAAAAGACATAAATTATTCACGATGCACAAACAACTAGACAAACAATTAAATTATACTGAGCAAGTACCTTTATCTCTACAATGTTTTAAGTATGTCCAAATTTATGTAGTCAGGCAGGATTTTCTCCCTAGGGAGTTATTCAGATTTGTGACGATATTCTTTAAAAATATGAACGGTCAGGAACAGTGTTGCGTGCCCGACCAATGCAATGAGTGTTTTTGCGGGAATTCAAAATCACAAATTTAAAAATATTTTTTATGCTATTAATAAGTAGCAAAAAAATTTTTTTTTTGTAATACAGTGTTTTATAAAACCTTTTTACTTTAAAAATATTTTTTAAAAAACGTGATATTTCCCTATTACAGCCATCGCTATAATATCATTTTTTTACTCAGACATTCAGTTTATGGTTTGAATCTCTTTAATCTCTGCAACTATCTGAGCATAAATAATTGTCATTTTGTTCCAACACCCAATGTGAAAACTTTGCCTTTCAACAAAGTAAGAAGAATAATGACGCAAACGCAAACGATAGTGTTGCGATTATCTACGAAATATATTTATAAACAAAGTCATTAGGAAAAAGATTTATGGAAAGCCAGTTTACTAATATCCTAGGAGCTCGCACAATACAAGAAATAATAACACTTCCCATACATCACATAAGGCTTCAGTAGCTAACTGAAGCATTCCATAATTTTCCTGTATTTCCAAGCGTTATTGCTCTAGCTAATGATTGATTTATACGCGTCGAGAATAAAACAGGGTATTATTCGCACGCTGCAAAAACTGCAAAAATACTCAACTAGGTGGGTCCAATTTGTTTGGCTGTAAATCAATCGCCATGGTTTATTCTGTTCGTGAGTTATCATGGATCCTCCCGTCACAAAGTTTATTTGACGTTTGGATTGGATCAGTAAATTGCGTGCTGCATGCCGATGTACAATATTATTTCGCCGTGTATGCGCTGCAATGAAACACGCAGGAGTTTCCGAATTCAGAAAAAGAAAGTTGTTTTACTGTCAAATTACGTAAATACGAAACATTGACTGACGCCATCGTCATCATTATTACACGTTTATTCCTTAAAGGTGCACATGGCGTCCGCAATCAAACTAATATTATGGACATAAATAAATCAGAACATTTTGATCCATGCCTACAACATGCATCATCAAAAATAAAGATACACAAAACACTAAAAAATTAACAGAAAAACCGGCTAACCCGAGAGACAGGCTTGTTAACAGAAATAAAAACCAATTGCATTGATTTAAAAATCAATGTTAATATTGGTTATGCCGTTTCAAAATGTGTCACAGCGAAAATAAATTCCTATACCTGTCTCTTTTTCTCTCGCCCACTTAAATCCTGTCCCTTTTGCACCTTCATAGTTCCAATAACTATTCAGTTAATTATTTTTCCACCTGGGGTCAGTGTCCGCTTTGACCGAGATTGAAGTACATGTTCGGTTTGGAGTTTTGCCGCTTAAGCAGAAAAATGAAAAAATATACAAAAAAGGTCAATCCATTCACTCCATTTCCTTGTAATTCATTTGCGCTGTGACATTTACAAAATTTAATATACCTACTGTCGAGAACCAGCTCACGCATCGCCAAAACACAAAATATTACTTTTTTATTTTTTTTTATTTTTACGTTCAAATAAAACAAAAAAAAAACGGTCAATGTGTTGGGATGGTTATAAATAAAAGAGAAAGTAATATCAACACATGGCATTAAAATCTTGTCGTCAAATTTTTCTTGCGAAACATTTCTAGAAGCTGATTTCTGGAAGTAAATATAATCCAAATATACTGAAAGCGATCAGTTTGTACGCTCCCAATAATCATAGTAGTGTGAGATCTCATGCACTGTTTTACACACCCAGAAGCCGTACAAATGCATGTCGAAATTCACCCATTAATAGAGCAATTTGATTGCTGAATACGGCTTCTGTGGATAATATGGATAAATTTTTCTGTACATTTCAACGATTTAGCAGCTATCTGCTTTTTTTCATCAATTTCTAACTTATGTTTACAGTTTGCATTATGTTATGGGTTAAACAGCCCGCAAAGAGATGCAAACTGCATTTATCCAATAAATAAATAAGTAATCTTATACCTAGTTCTACAAAGTATACTTTACCTGTATTTAAAATGGGATTTCAATTGTTATTTTTAAATATACGAGATCTCCGTTGTTCAAAGTTAAAGCATTTTCCGGCCAGTAACAGAAATGAAAATACACCGCAGTACGCCGTACTGACTTGTACTCTTTAGACATTACAGTTTAGTTTAGCTTTCTGTCCAGTAGTGTAACAGCGGGTACAGGGAACGTAGAAACGGTGCTCCGCGAACATAAATTACCGTTCGGGCCAAAACAAAGGTTCGTTCGTTTATTTCTAGTGCAATGAACGTATGTTTATTGGACAGAGTCCAAAACACACCATCGTTCATATAAATTGCCACACGTCAGGTGGGCAAATGCTAAAAGATGCTTCAATACCGTCTGGTGAAATGGTCGAAAATAATGATCGACTTAGCTCTATAAAAGCTTTTATAGCGCGTTTTCCAGTTGGTTCTGATTTATGCCTGCAATTATTCTCTAATCCTGTTATTTGTTAGATTTACAATTCAGAGCACTATATTTCAATCACTCCGGATCATGATTAACGAGGAAAATATATTGAATGTGTTTAAATTTTCTCATAAATGTCGTTTACCTGAAGCAACTCATTGTTTATTTATTTATTTAAAACTTCTAGTATAATTAACAAGTACTTTGGCGAACTAATCGCTTAAATGAATATTTTTCAGCCAACTAAAAAACAGACTGGTCAAAAAAAAAGTTGCTCAAAAATTAATATAGTTAACGTAATTAATTAAAAATAATAGCCGTTTTTTAATTGGGAGATAAGGCTTGCACACATTAATTTTAAAAAGTACATTATGTTATGCATATAAAAGGATGAGGAATTTGGAATCGGATAACGAGTATGGAAGGAGATAGAAACAGGAACCAAGGAAAGAAAAGTGATATTTTTTTTTTTTAAATACAGGGAGTTCAGGGTTCTGAGGATATAAAGTAATGTTTTAGGCGTTTCTTGAAGGTAGCTAATTTTTTTATAAGATGAGGTAGCTCATTCCAAAGTCTAGCACCTTGAATGGAAAAGAAATAGCTTAAAAATTGTGTGCTTTGTTGAGGAATAGAAAGTGTTCTCTCCTGAGGAGAGCGAAGCAAAAGACCACGATCAGAAAGGTAAATGAAATTCTCACCAAGATATTTTGGAGCACAAGGGTTATGAAGAATATTATAAAGAAGTGAGAGAGATTGAAAGTTTATGCGCTGATAAAAACGAAGCCACTTGAGTTCGGAGCGAATGGGTGATACATGGTACTAGTAAGTATTGTTGCTCATGTACTGACTAAAACGAGCACCATCTTATTTCGTTGAGTTAAAATGTCAGTTTTTCAATATTGTAAGCATTTACCTTTATACCAGTATTATTTATATATCATTTGATTCATATTATTTTGTCTTTACATATTATTTTGTAAACGGTTTTATTTAAATAATGGACACTTCTAATAATTTAGTTTTCCACGGAATTTTTTAAAGGTTTCCTCTTATTTATTCAAAATCAAATTTGGTCTTACCCGGGCCCATTGACTCGATTCGTAAAATCAATAGTAAAAGTGCATCTGATATATATCTATCCATTTTCCTGTGTATCATTTAAAGAGACAGACAAAATAGATCATCTATTATATTGATAAAATCTAATATAATATTATTTTCTTTCAATACGATTGTATTGTGTAATGTTTATATGAAAAATAACATTAAGAGTTGTTCTGTAAATTAAATGGCTATTTTAATTACCTTAATTAAGTACGATTTTTTTTTTATTTCGTTAATTGACAAATTTACAATAAATACAACATTTTTTTCGTAAACATGTCTTAATTTGCCAGAAAAAAAAAATTAAAACTAATCAAAAATTTGTCTCGGGCAATTAAAATATATTTTTAATTCACATTGTATAATTTCATATGGTACTCGCTTTTTACACACGGCACTTTTTTAGCACTCGAAAATTGCTTTTTATTGCCTTAAACCCGTTTAGCCCGGGTGTATATTAAAATATAAACGAAATCGATTTTTTTTTACTCCCGTACCCTACAAAATTAAAAATAGAGATGTTTATTTTTTATTATTGGTATTTCTAAGTACGTTCGTATTTTTTTCTGCTTATGCCGGTAGATGGCATTGCACAAAAATGTTTTTTTTAGTTTGACAACTGCTTTCTGGCTGGTCTGTATGTTTTTAAAAGAATTCCTGTCACGTTAAATAAGATTTACGACGAATTAAAAATATTTTACTTAAATTAATGTAATTTAATTAAATAAACATGTGTATATTTCAAAATAAAAACACGTGTTTTACTAATTTAGACGATTTATCAATAATTAGAAAGCTAAAGATTATCAAAAGTTAGATTTTAGTAATATTATTTTATTTTAAGAAATAACTATTTATTACCGCTCAGCCTCTATTAAACGGCTTGTCAGCTGGTAGAAAAGAGGGGATATGGAAGGAGGTAACGAAATATACACTACAACTGAATGTTTTTTTTCTTCTTGCAACTGGCGGGATTCGAACCCGCGACGCCTGTTTCACAGTTGGTCGTCTAACTAACTACGCCACGGTGCCTGTTTATATTACTCAATAATTTTAAAATATTATATTTAATTATAATATTCATGTTAATATGTTTTTGTAAGTAGATTTGAATTGAGAAATAAAGATGATTTGTAAAATATTATGTTGGCACATTTGAAAAGGAAAAAAATCCACACAACTGTCCTACCTTACCTTAGTCAATAAACGTTCAACTATTAAAAGCACTATAAATAGGAATCATGTCTTATGCCCGTACTCAAAGAATAAATTGAAGGTGACGACAGTGGAATGTAATATACTTTGCTCATAGCCATTACCAAAACATAAGTATTTAACGTTATCTCTTCATGTAAAATAGCCGATAGCAAGTATTATATTTGGATAAAACGCCATCTCCAGCTAGAAGCCGATACCCGATACCCTTGTGTGAATCGCTTTATCTTCCTCAAGACGAAATGCTGCGGTTTATGAAACGTTTGTATCTGAGACCCGCCAAAACGATTGGGATATATTTAAATGTTTATCAGTGCTTGTTATACTCACTTAATATATTTATTTATCTATTGATTTTTGACATTGCACATACATTTATTAGAAACAGAGATAAAGTTTATAGCGACACAACCAGGAACGACCCATGCCTGTGACCTTGCCCCAACTCGCTAGACAATTCGTGTTGAGTCAATATTCAATTTGGTTTTATTTTAATAATTCATTAAGCCTTAACAAAATTAAAACGACAGTATTTTGTACTGAATTTATCATTTGAGTGATTAATATCAAGGTAAATTTACCAATTAAGAAAAACATTAACTTATCCAAAAGTAAAATATTATGAACAGTGCATCTTTATTTTTTTTAACCTGCTGAAAATATAATTGAAAAATAACTGTCCATTGAAAGTGAAATAATATTTTAAAGTTTTTTAAGTATGCAAAAGACTTTGCCTGCACATTGAAGTAGATGGAAAATGGAAGTACTGTCGAAATAAATATGGTTGTTAACATCATATTTAGGCAGATAAGTTAATGTTACCTCTTGCGCTTGAAAATGACGTTTGAATCCAGAGCATACCAAGATTCTCAAAATAAGTCGATTTTATTTAGATAACAATATATTTTCCTTTATATACTAAAGGAATTATCCGCTCAACCTGTTCTTTGGAGGCTTTTCAGCAATAAGGAAATAAGATATAGAAGGAAGGTGTGAAGTAATTACTACTAGTAATTATTACTACCAGACCGATTGAGTAAAAATCTTTCTTTAATTTTTTTCTTGCAACTGGCGGGAATCAACCTTGTGACGCTAATTTTGCAGTTAGCTGTCTTAGCAACTGCGCCACGGTGCCTTTGATGAAATGAATGTAAACATTCAAATACGTGCTTTTAAATTGTGTTTTTTATACTAAACTTACACAAAAATCAATCGCCCTGGTATGAGACGGGTTGATTAGAAAATCGTTAACTTTAAGTCTATTTAGACATTAAAATGAGTTGGAGTATATTTTATAGTACTCCAGTTAAATAAGAAACTAAGATATATTAAATCAAACACCGATTTAAGTCCAAACTCGAAGCAATTGTTTGATTATTTAAAAAAGAAACAAAATATGTTGCTTTTGCACAAATTTGGAATATCCAGTGACCGATTTCATCACTTTCGCAACTAGTCAAAGATGCAGATGTCACGAAAGCGATAAGCGATAAAGGCTGTGCGAGGACGGGATGTTTTGAACCACCCTCCGTATTGTCCTGACTTAGCACCTTCGGATTATTATGATTTTATCTCCCCAAATGTATAAATGGGTGGAATTAAATTTTCAACCGATGAGCTGGTGCAGAAAGAGGTTCTGAAATAATTTTAAAAAGGTGAGAAAGGGAGCTGGCGTTAGATTTCTTCGAGGAGAACATAAAGAAACTTGTGCCATGGCTCACCACATGTTTTGAACGGGATAGCGATTATGTGAAAAATTGACAACAAAATTCCGTACTTTATTTTTAAAACTATTTTTTTCGAAAAAAATATAATAATTTAGTATACCTTCTGTTGAATAGGCCTCATATGAGGAAAACGGTGAAGGTTATAAATTCATAGTTATGAAACAGAGGTAGGCTGTGATTAATTTTTAAATCGATTTTAATATGAAATCAAACCGTTTGATAATCGTTTGTCAACACCTGTACGCGGTCCAGCCATAGCAGGTCGTAAATCAAAACATGCTCGGACAGAACAATGCGCTGGTCATATTAATTAAAGTCACTTTAAAGGCCGCCAAATGGAATTCCGGGCAGGGAGGCATAACATCACAGCGCCAAATAGCCCGTGTACTGTACTGAGTAGCGCGCACTGTGTAGCGAACTTACGCTACTTAACAATAGGTGTCACTTGGTTGTTTTGTTTTGTTGTAGATTTTTTAATGGCCAAATCAATATATCATATTAAAAGAAAACAGGTATCAATATTATTTTTTAATTAACATATTAAAACAGAGATGAAGAACATTTAAGAGAAGGTAATATAGAAGTCCAGGCATCTACAGGGCTTATGACCTGTCAATGGCTGGTTCAAGTGGCCACTTTACACACTGTGTAACATTCACCATTCTGCCTATATTTGAACATCTATATTCCTTCAATTCTTTCATCTGTTGATATTTGTGAAGTTAAAGAGCTGAAACCTTTATTTATGCAGGTGAGATTCAATGAATTGAATTATTTCACCTACATACTAGGCAACGCCTGAAAATATTATTTTTTAATTTCTGTACTTCTTCATGGACCAGGTAATTTATCAACAATATTTTGAGTTTATCCAAATTTTTGTAGAAAAGGACTGGATTCAACTCCCTGGGGAGCTGTTTATATTAACATATTACAACAGAGACTGGACTTCTATATTACCTTCTCTTAAATGTTCTTCATCTCTGTTGTAATATGTTAATATAAACAGCTCCCCAGGGAGTTGAATCCAGTCCTTGTCTACAAAAATTTGGACAAACTCAAAATATTGTTGATTATTTTTTAAGGCTATGATTAAGAAAACATAATTCTTTAAAATTATTAAGTTTATACACAATAATGGGGAGAGACGTCTTGAGTCTCTCCGTGTCCAAGCGGATGGAAAAATGGAAATGTGTGTGGAATAGAGCCAGATGTTTTCGATTTGGTGGCTACCTTTAGATAAAAATCCTGTCAAATGAAGTCAAGTAGAGATAAGTCAACAGAAGGAAACTGTGAGGTCAACATAAAATATTGTTGATAAATCCACCTGGTCCATGAAGAAGTATAGAAATTGAAAAAATAACATTTTCAGGCGTTGCCTAGTATGCATGTAGGCGAAATTATTCAATTAGATGAATCTCACCCGCATAGATAAAGGTTTTACCTCTTTAACTTCACAAACATCAACAGATGAAAGAATCGGAAGAATATAGATGTTCAAATATGGGCAGAATGGTGAATGTTACACAGTGTGTAAAGTGGCCACTTGACAGGTCATAAGCCCTGTAGATGCCCAGATTTCTTTATTACCTTCTCTTAAATGTTCTTCATCTCTGTTGTAATATGTTAATAAAATATTGATTAAAACGTATTTTCACACTGCACTATTTCATGATCCTAGACTGGCACCTGAATTATAAGGCTGATGATCTTACCTATACCTGAACTACTTTGCAAACTTTCTATCAATGTTCCTTCCAAAGTTTTAAGAAATAACCCTCTTCTTCACATACCTCTTGTTTCATCTAATTATAGGCAAAATTCATATTTATGGCGAACTTTTAATAATTTTAATGTAATAAATAAATAATTTAACAAATATTTATTTGAAAATAATCTTAATAATGTGCGGCGTTTGCTTTCGAAATAACTCGTAGTATTTTTTTCTTTTCTTTTAAATTTACATTTAATTACTATTCATTTTATGTTCGAGAATCTTTTTTAACTTACTGTGATGCTACTTGTGAAAACCTGTAATTGGCTTATTTGTTATTTGTTTTGTTATATAAATATGAGATAATTATAGCTGTTGGTTATCCAAATAAATAAATAGTAGCGCGCACTGTGTAGCGAACTTACGCTACTTAACAATAGGTGTCACTTGGTTGTTTTGTTTTGTTGTAGATTTTTTAATGGCCAAATCAATATATCATATTAAAAGAAAACAGGTATCAATATTATTTTTTAATTAACATATTAAAACAGAGATGAAGAACATTTAAGAGAAGGTAATATAGAAGTCCAGGCATCTACAGGGCTTATGACCTGTCAATGGCTGGTTCAAGTGGCCACTTTACACACTGTGTAACATTCACCATTCTGCCTATATTTGAACATCTATATTCCTTCAATTCTTTCATCTGTTGATATTTGTGAAGTTAAAGAGCTGAAACCTTTATTTATGCAGGTGAGATTCAATGAATTGAATTATTTCACCTACATACTAGGCAACGCCTGAAAATATTATTTTTTAATTTCTGTACTTCTTCATGGACCAGGTAATTTATCAACAATATTTTGAGTTTATCCAAATTTTGTAGAAAAGGACTGGATTCAACTCCCTGGGGAGCTGTTTATATTAACATATTACAACAGAGACTGGACTTCTATATTACCTTCTCTTAAATGTTCTTCATCTCTGTTGTAATATGTTAATATAAACAGCTCCCCAGGGAGTTGAATCCAGTCCTTGTCTACAAAAATTTGGACAAACTCAAAATATTGTTGATTATTTTTTAAGGCTATGATTAAGAAAACATAATTCTTTAAAATTATTAAGTTTATACACAATAATGGGGAGAGACGTCTTGAGTCTCTCCGTGTCCAAGCGGATGGAAAAATGGAAATGTGTGTGGAATAGAGCCAGATGTTTTCGATTTGGTGGCTACCTTTAGATAAAAATCCTGTCAAATGAAGTCAAGTAGAGATAAGTCAACAGAAGGAAACTGTGAGGTCAACATAAAATATTGTTGATAAATCCACCTGGTCCATGAAGAAGTATAGAAATTGAAAAAATAACATTTTCAGGCGTTGCCTAGTATGCATGTAGGCGAAATTATTCAATTAGATGAATCTCACCCGCATAGATAAAGGTTTTACCTCTTTAACTTCACAAACATCAACAGATGAAAGAATCGGAAGAATATAGATGTTCAAATATGGGCAGAATGGTGAATGTTACACAGTGTGTAAAGTGGCCACTTGACAGGTCATAAGCCCTGTAGATGCCCAGATTTCTTTATTACCTTCTCTTAAATGTTCTTCATCTCTGTTGTAATATGTTAATAAAATATTGATTAAAACGTATTTTCACACTGCACTATTTCATGATCCTAGACTGGCACCTGAATTATAAGGCTGATGATCTTACCTATACCTGAACTACTTTGCAAACTTTCTATCAATGTTCCTTCCAAAGTTTTAAGAAATAACCCTCTTCTTCACATACCTCTTGTTTCATCTAATTATAGGCAAAATTCATATTTATGGCGAACTTTTAATAATTTTAATGTAATAAATAAATAATTTAACAAATATTTATTTGAAAATAATCTTAATAATGTGCGGCGTTTGCTTTCGAAATAACTCGTAGTATTTTTTTCTTTTCTTTTAAATTTACATTTAATTACTATTCATTTTATGTTCGAGAATCTTTTTTAACTTACTGTGATGCTACTTGTGAAAACCTGTAATTGGCTTATTTGTTATTTGTTTTGTTATATAAATATGAGATAATTATAGCTGTTGGTTATCCAAATAAATAAAACATAATAAATCAAATAAAATATGCAAAATATGATCAAAACACTAATGTAGTGCTCTATGCACCAAAATACTCACACTGAGAACTGTATTCTTCATTAGCCCGAAAAAAAAATTCATGTGCGTAAAAAGTCTCGTTCCCCTATTTAGCGTGTCTGTTTATTATGTAAGAGGTCTTGTGTTTAATTTCCTTATTTCCATTTTTTTTAATATTTCAAACAAAAAATATTTTTTAGTCCCTGGATTGGCATCTGAAACCTGAGATTGATCATCCTTACTTCAGTTTCAAAAATAATCAAGATATCTTGCGATTGATATACCAATGTAGTGCCCTACACACCAGGGTGCGTAGTGTGTAGGTGCGTAAAAGGAGTGAGTGATGAAATCTCTAGTAAGGTCAATGTTTAACGTTACCTTAAATAGAACATAGAATCGTGTTGTCCTGTGGCTGGAGTCAAAGACTCACGGATCAAAGGTCCGTGGTGAACACCCCGTTCTACGACAACTTAATAACCATTTTTAAATAGCGAGTTACTTACAACTTGTTGAAAATGGCTCTTAAAGCTTAAATGTTTGGTTCAATCATAAAAACCCAAATATTTATTTTATAAACCAAAATAAAAAAAAACAAGTTCGTTTTACTTTTATTCATTAGAAAACTTTGCCGCAATTATTGATAAATTGTTTGTGATTCATTTGTTTGAAATCCCCTTATTCGTTTTTAAAATATTTCAGCAAATGGTTTAAATTTAGCCACTAAGTCAAAGTGTTTCTTAATTTAAAGCTATTAATATTACAAAGTATCTCATGTTATAGGCACATAGTTCTTGTATAGCGGTATGTCGGTATAGTCGCGCCGGGCATATTTTGCAGAAAGATTTATGGTGTCAGCACCAGTTATAAAACGCACTCCGTCTTAGATGTTGAAACAATCGCCAAAACAAACGTTTTGCATTGTGTATAGCCGAACACTTCAAAGGTAAGAACTAAAGTGGAAGTTAGTGCGTAGGTTAATAAAACCCAAGTAATACTCGTAAAATTATTCATACAGAAAACGTCAAGAGAATGTCAGCAACAGTACACTATCGACTGTGGTCCGATATGTAGATATCATACGATAATTTTTAAATTGATTTTTTTTAATGGGCGCGGAGGCATGGCACGGAAGTATTTGGAAGAAAAAGGTGGCAACTGTATTTACTTTTGATTAACATTTCCAAAGCTGAGCGTTTAAAAAACCGTGAGTTCTAAAGGGGGGTACCAGGAATACCACAGTTTAAACTATATAAACACAACTTTTAAAAAAAAGTAATAATAGACATGGTAGTGTATACCAAATTATTTCATTAAATTTCAAGTTTTCTGCAAAATTCATCCTTTTTATTCATGAAATACTGTTACAAAAAGATGCCTTATGTCATTGCGCTGTTTTCGCTGTTACAAGTTGAACATTGATCTTGAGTTTTGTTACGAGTTAGTAAGGACGTACGGCGGGGGGAGTTAGGAGTGGAAATGCATGTAAAATCTAAAGAAACAAAATCCGGATTTCTGTAGTTTTTGCTGGAAATAAGTGACCAAACAGCTTTAAGCACACGTGCAAACTAACCAACGTACCGATGATTATTTAACTGTAGAGCAAAACTTTGTAATGTTTTCTGTTTGAAAATATGAAAAGCAAAGATGAATATTAAATATTATTGAAGGTAATCCGCACAAAAATATTTTAATAAGTATGATACATACTTCACATCGATAGTATAAGATTTTGCTAAAAATTAAATCAATGTGAAGATAAATATCAAAAACTATGCTACTTGAGAGACCCTAGATACTCCTTAGACCCGGAAGAGTTAAGTAACAGTTTACATATTGTTCTTCCGGAATAATAGCGGCAGAAATCCAAAAACTCATTTTTATAGACCAAAATTCATTTGCAAAAAAAAGACACAACATTTAGTTACTTGTACTATCTAGTTTTAAATGTTTTCAGAAATAAGAGTGGCATAATAATCATTTTGCAATTATTTTAAAAACCAAAAAGCACAAAGTTTTATTTTTTTTAGACCACAAATATTTTAAAGAAATATCCCGTTAATTTCGGGAAAGATATTTAGAAACATTTCTCATACATTTGGATTTATGCCAAAATTGTCCAGGTGCTTTATATTTATGAACCTATTATTAAGGCGTTGTCCGTGTTAATCCATAGTAATTAACTGAGAAAAAAAAATTAAATTAGAAATGAATATCACACAATAAATAACATAATAATGACATTATTAAGAATATAAAACAAATATATGTTTGTTTATTGAAAACATGTGAAGGATATAAGAATTTACAAGGTGAGTAAATATAAGATGGCATGGTTAAGAAACATTTACATAACTAGGATAATTTAAAAAAATAATTGGTTAAGTCAAAAGAATCCGTTATCAAAGGGCATCAAAGGGCATTATATGGTTATGGAGTTTTAATATTTCTAGTAATGTTTATTTTAATAAAAATTCATCCACACAACAGATTTCACGAATGAGGAAGCTTTAAATAATGTGAAAGATCGCCTGCTGTAACTACGTAGATGTACAAATTCTGAAAATTATTTAGGTGTGAAAATCACAATTATTAGGCAGAATGGTAAATACAACTTAGGTGTTGAGGGGTCATAAGCCCTGTTACTGCCTAGATTTCAATATTTATTATTAATTTCTTCATATTGGTTATGACGTCAATCAAAAAGTAATTTTCATTTATCTCTGTTGAGATATTGGGACAGTGGATTAAAAATTAATATTTTTCTTTTTTAATCACGCATTCATACAGTTAATAAATTATTACCATTTTTAAATGTTGAATTATTTACTACAACTCATTATAAATGGCCCCTTAAAATTTAAATTCTTCAGTAAACCATAAGAACGCAACTTTTTTTTCTTAAATGTGTTTTTTTTTTCAATGACCTTTTTCATATTAATTTGAGATTATATGTCGTGAAGAAACCGTTTTCATCCTCAAAATTTATAAAATATTTGTGTTTTGGGTGCATTTTGATCAAGTTCGAAAAAACTTATTTTTAAACGGAAATAAAGTTCTGGTAAAACGGGTTTAAAACTAGACCACTGAATGGATATGTAGTTTTAATTATCAGTGAACTGTGAACTGGACCCTTATTTGATTTTAATTAATCAATAATCTAAAATAAAAGTTATTGTCTTGAAATTGTACAAGAACACTAAACTGCTATTCCGGCCGTCAGACTCTACCAACTGCCCACCATACTGTCAAACAAACATACATTTACAAATGACAATCAGACTCAGAACTAATACTGTGACTCGCCCAAAACAACGTCAATTAATTATAAAACCACGACGTCTGAGACGGATCAAGATTTCGTGCATTGTTCGCTGCGATTGTTAACAACGTGTAGATAGGTACCATCAGCCATTAGTTGGTCCGCGATCAAATTAGACAGCAATGCTGGGAGACATCTGAGCTATCTAGTGAGAAATTTTCCAACGGTCATTCTCAGCGGCGCTGGCGCCTCCTATCCAAATGTTCCAACTTGCATCATTTTACCCACAGCGCAAATTTTGTTGAAATTTCAGAAATTTACTCTAGATCTTTTAGAACTAGATCAATATTTTTTTCACAGAGCGATTTTGTTTAAACTTCACATTTTTACAGTATTTATTTTCAAGTGAGATCAATAAATTGCACTTGGCGTGGTAAATCAGCAAAAATGAAATTAAAAAAAATATTCGTTCTGAAAAAATATGCCAAAATATAAGTTCCTTTTTTTAGGCGAGTTGAAATAAGTCGTTAATAAATATTATTTAAAATGAGTTTTATTATTTTCCATTCATTTTTTTTTAAACAAATCATGCTGTTATTCAAAGACGAATTTTTCTTTTTTAAGTAGATAATTTTTTTATTAAAATCACCGAAAATTTTACAATGAAAGATATGAAAAAATTATCACGTTGACTATGGAGGTAATTATTGAAAATAATACACTGTGCCACCCACATTCACATTTGTATCCACACATGAACGCATTTATATACATATATACAAACACACACGCATACCTCACATACTGTACATATACATGTTACAACATATATACCACACATTATGTGCACCCAGTAGTGACCGACAGAAGATTGGGTTTCGATTTCGGTTTCGGATAGTTTCGGCCAATAAAGCGAGTTTTGGTTTCGACCTAAAATTGGCCTAAACTTCGGCTCAGCCAAACCTGCGGTCGAGATGTATCGAATTTCGTTCGATTGTACTCGGGTGCATATTATGGCTCATGACTCGACCGCGTGACCTGTGACTTGTGACGTTTAGTTTTATTTCGGTTTTCGGCCGGTGAGTGTTGTTAGCTGCCATGTTAAATTTACGCATTTTATTTCAATGTGTATTTCAATAATTACTCGCTCTAATGAACTCTTAAGATTTGACAATAAAAACGCCTAATTTTTTGCGAAGTGACTTTCTACTTATTTTAATAAGATTCGGTTTCTATTTCGGCTTAAACTAGAACAGAAGTCCAAATTCGGTTTCGGGTAAAAATTTGATTGTTGGGGAGTTGAATCCAATCCTTACCTACAAACATTTGGACAAACTCAAAACATTGTTGATAATTCCATTATGGATTTTTCGTTGGTTTTATGTGCAGTTGCAAATGTCTTTATTACTACAGAGATCATTATAATTTTTACAAATACGTCTAAAAAACTTATTGAAGGTAAAACTATTTTTTTAATAATTTAGTAGATATATAAAGAGGAACATTTTGATTTTTTTGTCACATCATCATCATTCCCTTTCCACACCGAATGGTGCTTAGGGCACTGCATTTGTACACCAATCGTAGCGTATCTTGATCATTTTTGTTACATGACTTTAAGATGATCAGTCTTACGTTTCAGGAACTACTCCAGGGACTTATTTTATTGTGTTTATATAGTCCACGTATATATTTTATTGTAAAAACACCTTATTAAATAAGCATTTCATATTAACTATGCCGGGAATCGAACCCGAGACCTCTCGCATGGTAGGCAAACGCACTGACCATTCCAACACGAGGCCGCACAATTGTAATATGCAAACGAAAATAAATTTGTAAAAATTAGTAAAGGAACCTATAAGAAGTTCAGCGTTTATTTTTATATTAGTTAAAAGACTATTAATATTATTTCCATTTGTAAATACTCACTACTAACTTCAAACTTTAAAATATCTTTTTTTCATTTAAATTTTATTTTTTAAACAACTTTCATTTGTGTTTTTCTTTTTCCTTCTCTTTTTTATACTTTCATAATTAACCTTACAAATAATTGCTTTATAATATGGAAACTTCACTGGTCCATTAGAATTAAGTCTAATTGTGTAAAATATTAAACTTTGTAACTGTACTGTATGTTTCCTGAATAAAAGAAAAAAAAAATAAAAAAATAAAAATAATAAATAAAAAAAATAAATAAATAAAAAGATAAAAAAAAAATATTTTTTTTTATATATCGTATTATCAGCACTACAATTTTTTTAAATTTTGAATTTATGAAATAACTCCGCGTGTGACGTCAGAGTTTCCCTTCCGCTTATTCTCGATCAGTTCTGCCCATTAGTCCGTTCACGGCAATCAAACCGGAAATCTTCCTGTAACCATCTTATCATCAATGTGATTCATATAAACCAGTGAAGTCGTTCAAAGTAGTTCGTTTTTATCAACAAAAAAAATTAAAATATTTCAGAAAAATTTGGCGTACTATTTAATGCTCCTATTTAATGCGTACTATTTAATGCTCTGTCGGCCTCATGGTGTAATGGTCAAAGTAAATGCCTACCATGCAAGAGGTCTCGGGTTCGATTCCCGACAGGGTTGATATGAAATATTTATTTAAAAAAGGTCGTTTTTACACTAGAATATTTCACAGTCCCCGAACTGGTACCTGAAGCGTGAGACTGATCATCTTACCTTCTTGTAACAAAAATGATCAAGATTCGCTGCAATTGGTATACCAATACAGTGCCCTATGCACCATTAGGCGCGGAAAGGGAACGATGATGATGATTTAATGATCCAATTTTACCGCGAGCAAGAAAAAAAATATTAGTCTAATTTCGAGTAGGGCTGAAGTTCCTCATTTTTAAAGTTAACACGTAAATCACGTGTTTATATATATATATATATATGTATTTTTTTTAAAATTTTTATTCCAGTAAGTGTAAGTAGTTCTTACTTTTATATTATGAAGTGTAAGTAGTTTTTACTTTTATATTGATTAAATTCTTAGCTCACTGAAAAAAGAAGTATAACAATAAGTATACATTATATATTTTAGCGTATAAAACAATTATACGCTAAAACAATACCCGCTTATAGATTCAAAAACTTCTCTTACTCAAATAAAAGACATAACCCCCACTATACATCACATACAAATAATATAATCACTAGATCCTTAACACATAGAAAACTTAAACTAATACAAACTAATACCACTTTCGGATAAAGTGATTTCAAATATTATTCAATCAAAATCTATTACCTACTTCCACTATCTATTAAAACAATTAGTAACGAAAAAATGTTTAAAAATGTTCTAAAAAAATGGATAGTGGAGCTAGGTAGAAGTAAAATGGATTGTCTCATTCGCCCATACCAATATTGAATCAACTGCTCTACAAGTGTACAGCTTATGTTAGGTTTTTGTTATTTTTATTGTGTGTTTTGTAATATAAATAATATAGATGTACATAAATATCGTGTTTTTTAAACTGTCTGAATATTTGTTGATTATCTTTGTTTTTTTAAGTTAGTCTTCTTTGTTTATTCTCAAATATAATTTAAGAAAAGTTTATTGTTAAGTCTACTTGGCAGGGTAAATCCCAGTGAGGTCACATTATTTTTATTATTTATTACAGTTTGTAAGCGAATAAATAAATAAATAAAATAAATATATAGACCTGTTATATGATAAACCCGTTCAAATACTGAAATCCTCTATTGAGTAGTATTTTTCTTCAGGTGCAATAAAAGCATATTGTCGGTGTGAATTTTTCCTCTCGTTTTCAATACAATGATGACTGATGACGTATATTATCGCATTCCAGATTCGAGATTCCTTGTGGGCGAATAAACACGGGGCCTGCGCGGGATGTGCGGTACGCTGAGCATCCTCTCCGAATACCCTCACGGGTACCTGGCCGGGGAATGGCGGCTACCTGAACCGACGCCAGAACTGTCGATACACTTGGCAGGAGCCATTGCGCATCATTATTATATGCCAGAAATACACTAATTAATGATTTTATTGTCTAAGAAGGAAAACAGCGCGCTTACTGTAGTACTAAATACAAAAACGTCTAATAGTCGGCCTCGTGGAGCAGTGGTCACCCCTTTTTGCCTACCGTGATCTCTGGTTCGATTTTCGGCATGGTTGACATAAAATATTTATTTAAAAATGTGTTTTCATACTATAATATTTCATATTCTCCGGACTGGTACCTAAAGATTAAGACAGCATATTACGATCATGTAACAAAAATGATCAAGATTCGCTGCGATTGGTGTACTAATACAGTGCTCTTTGCACCATTAGGTGCGAAAATGGAATATTAATGATGATTTTATTTTCCGAAACCAAAAAAACACAGTTAAAAATTTTAATTACAGAACCAGACCCCTTTTTGAGAGTAATAAATAGTTAGTGCAATTTATTTAAAGGTGTGAAAGGGGAAAAGGAACAAAAATAAAAGGAAGACAAAAAAGGCAGAGTGTAAAAGTGAATAGAGGTAAGTCTGTCAGGAGTTCGGATGTCCAATTAACTAATTTACGGACAGTAAAAAAAGGAGATACATAGAAAAACTCGCACTTAATGAATGAGTCTGGAAAATGTACGTGAACCGTATCTTTGTACTAAAAATACCTTCGTTTTTTCAGCCATCAATTTTAGCATTGGAATATTTAGTAGTACAAATTTAACTGAAAACATTATTCTAGGCATTATTATGAAATTGATGAACCTACTTTTCAATCAATATATTTTTTAAAACTATGCATTATCTTACTGTTAAAAAGGTTTAACAATATTATTTTTAACTACCTTTAGTTTAAAATCTTCTTTTAACATTGCCTTTAAAAATTATTACAAATAATTTTTTTCTCCTTTTAGTAATTCCGAGCATGTTTTTAAATTTTTCAACTATTTAAAATAGCTTTTAGAATTCCTTTTGAAAAAATATATTGCTTTTCTTACTCTAATTCTTTTCTATTGTTTCAAGTTCTTTTAAAGTTATCTTTTTTTGGTATTTTTTTTATTCACTTTTTCGCCGTTTTTTAATTTCTTTTATTGTTGCTTTTAAGCTTTTTTTATTTGATTCCTTAATATATACTCTTTTACCGGTTTAATTTTTTTTTATTATTATTTTTTAATTACTTACTAATATTAATAATAACAATAATATTAATTACAATCAAGATATATTAACAAAAGAACACAATTTCTTCATCTACTACATACATTCTTAGATAATTGATTTCTCTGGATTATGTCTAGTCTGCCTAACTAGGTACAACCTGTTTTGAGGTAGACATTTTCATGCAAAAGTAAATACTAGTTGATTTACTATAGATTTATACAATATTAAAATATACCATTTATTATTTAAGAATTTTTTTGAGTAATTTTTCCGATTTTTCTCTACCTTTAGAATTTTTATCCAGAAAGGATTTATCCAGAAACCATTTTTTTACAAATTTATTTGATTGAATTCGGGTCATGGTTTTGTAATGTTCGGGTAACATATTGAATATTTTGGGGCCCAAAAACCTGATTTTTTTTTGCCCGAATTCAGAGTTTGTGGTAGACCCCGTGACTCATTATTCAGTTTAACTTCCAATAGTGTGGGAGTGTTTCTTTTGAAATTAAGTAGAATAATTTGCAAAAAAAGAATTATTCTAAATACATATAATTGCCTTATACCTAATAAATCGAATTCTTCGAACAACTTGACGCTGGGGCACCTGAAGGTTTTTTTAAAAATTATTTTAAGTATCGATTTTTTAACAGATAATACAGGTTTTATTATTGATTAATTAGTACCTCCCCATCCTATTATGCAACAAGTTATAATTAAGTTACATAAAATATAAAATAGTTGTTTGAGTTTAATTAGGGATAAGATGTTACGTAAAGACTTGAAATATGGGAAAGTTTTCTAATTTTTGTGTTATATAGTCTGTCCATTTGAAATATTTACTACTACTACCATCACGCCATTTTCCCGTAGGGGCAGGCAGAGATAATGGACCGCCACACACGTCTATCCTGGCATACAATCCTAGCCTCTTCCACATTCATACATCTTGTCATACATGCCCTTCGGTTCTGTCTGCTTTTGACATGACTAGACTTAAGATTTTGGTTTATCTGATCATGCCACGTCTTCCTTGGTCGTCATCGTCTAACGTTGCCGTTCATTTTCGCCATATATACTTGTTTTACCATTTTTTTGTCGTCCATTCGTTCTACGTGACCAAACCATCTCAGAGATCCTTTCTTAATCTTATCAATTATACTTGTCTCAGATTTACACTCTCGCCTGATTTCATCATTCGTAACCCTGTCATACATTGATTTCCCACACATTCGTCTAAGTGATCGCATTTCAACCGCGTTCACTTGGCTTTCATTTTTCCTCTTCCTGTTCCATGTTTCACTTCCATACATAAGTGTTGGGACTAAAACTCCGTTGTGCACTGCCAGTTTAGCTTCGATTGACATATTTCCAAAATATTTTATGAGGTGTACTGATTCTAGTATTTCAGAGCATATTTTTAATTGACGGTTTTGTTTAGGCTGTCCCACTGTGGTTTTACTAAATGTCAAGTATTTTCATTTGTCAATATTTAAAGTTAAGGGATTGTTATCCAGACACATTTTTATTGTTTTGACACCGTTTTGAGCCACAGAATAAGTTCTATCCCATTTGTCACTTATAAAAAAGAGAGCAGTGTCATCTACAAATGCAATAATGTCACAAGTGTTTCAGACAGATTATTTATATTTAAAACGAACAAAATTGGTCCTAAAACACTACCTTGCCCACTTTCCCTTATGTTAATGCTGAATAGATACTTTTAATATAACTTTTTTACTCTTTATTTTTAGGTAACTTAAAATAATTATTTTTCTTGTAATTAGTTTGAACATTTTATTTTATTTATTTATTATTTTCTTTTATTAAGAAAACATACAGTACATAGTTTGATTTCTTATTAATATGTTTTCAATCAAATGTTTTTAATATTTTTAATTTAAATTTAATCTTTAAATTACTTAAATTTTCTTTTTATTTCGCTCATTATATTATTCTCATACTTGAACTGATTTGTCGCCCTTGTGGTGTAATGGTCAGAGGGTTTGCCTGCCATGCAAGAGTTCTCGGTTTTGATTCCCGACATGCTTGATATGAAATATTTATTTAAAAGGGTGTTTTCACATAAGAATATTTCACAGTCCCTAGACTGGTGCCTAAAGCGTAAGACTGATCATCTTACCTTCATGTAACAAAAATTATCAAGATATGCTGCGATTGTACCAATGCAGTGCCCTATGCACTATTAGGTGTGGAAAGGGAATGATGATGATGATGATGACTTGAAATGAAAAAAATAGTTGAATTGAAATTTAGCATGTAATAAAATAAATTCACTGATCCATTATAATTTTGTAAACTATGAAATTGTATAAAAAAAAATTTTTGTTCCTGGACCAGTAATATTTATAATTTAGGAATTATATCAATCAACACTCGATGTCAATAAAGCAATATAAAACTCCAAAAAAATATAATTGTATTTTATCAACTATGAAGAAAAAACACAATTAAAATTCGATTAAATTATTTACATACAATTATTGATAAATACCAATATAAAGAAAAATATTTTTGAAAATTAAGATGAAGGAAAAATACCAATTTTTTAACCAATGCTACTGAATAAATCAATCGACGATTTTACCAATAACAGAAAAGACGGAGAACATTTAAAGAAGGAAATACAGAAGTCTAGGCATTTACAGGACTTATAACCTGATTACTTTTACCATTTTGCCTATATTAGAACATCCATATTTCTTCAATCTTCCATCTGTTGATTTTAGTTCAGTAAAAGAGCTGAAACCTTTATTTGAACTCCCTAAGGAGTGAAATCCAGTATTTCGTATACAGACATTTGGACAAACTCAAAATATTGTAAATAGACGATTTGTTCATATACTACTAAATTAATTTTAGGATAAACGATTATTTCAACAAATCGTTTTTTTAATAAAACAAAAACAAAAATGTAGATTTAATAAATATAATGATAATAAAACCAGCTTGTACAAGAAGTGTAAAAATTTAAAAATATTTTTATGCGTTCTTGTCTAGTATGCAGGACGTAGGTGAAATAATTCACTCAAAATGTCACCCTTATCAATAACGGTTGAAGAGTCGAGGAAAAGTGTATGTTTATACATAGGCAGAATGGTAAGTGTTACAGAATGCGTAAAGTGGACAGCAAATATCATATGGTTAGCCTTGTAAATGCCTAGACTTCTATATTCTTATGCTTATTTGTTTGGATCGGTTGATAGAGATTAATCCCTGGGACGTTTAGTTCGAGCTGTCTGTCTATCTCTTTGGTAGTCTTCCGGGCAGACAGCGACCAGCTGGGATTTCATGAGCCACGGTAAAGGGGACTCTGGATCTGTCCACTCTATCGATGTGATCTCTCCAAAATTTTCCCATTGTTCTGCTCCATCGTACTATGTCTTGGGTATCGCAACTCCGTCTGATTTCTTGATTACGGATTCTGTGGCTTAGAATTTTTCCTGCTATTGTCCTTAGTACTTTTATTTTGGACGTCGTGAGCAAATTTTTAATTTTTATACTCTCTTGTATAAAATGTCTTGATATCTATTGTAATATGTTGATACTTATTTATTATTTAATAATGTTATTTCGATAAACAAAATTACGCTTTCTTAAGACCACTTGAGTCTCAGATTTCACTAGACGTGTTTCAGTTTCCTCTGAAAAATGAATACAACTTTTGTGAAATTTCTCGCAAGCTTTAATAATACATTGTAAGTACAGCAATTACTCATTGGCTTCAGACATAGCTATCGTATTACACCTCTCTTGCCTTATTCTGATACCGTTCTTGTACCTGCATTTTTTTTTTTATCAAAATGGAAAACGGTGAAATGCAACATTTGTTGTATTCAAAACTTTAAAATATTTCAAATACGTACTGAAAATAATAATGTTATTTTTATTATTAATACTTGGTTTTACCCGCAGCTCGCTCATGTGGTATAAGTGAGAAATTATTTAATTAAGTAATTAGTTTTACCTTTTATCAATAAGAGTTTTTGTTTATAAATGATATATTTCATCGGGATTGAAAGTAGCTTAGTCTTCCAACTATCGCAATGAAAGAAATACGATGATCCGTTAGTCTATGGTAACGTAGCATCGTTATTTTGTTCACAAATTCAAAGTCCTACTTTAAAACCAAAACGAAAACAAAACAAAACTAACCATAGATAAAACAAGTCAATTGTGAAATTTGAATAATTCATTTCCAATCGATTATTTTTGACTTACCGACGATTCACTTTTAAAAAAATAGGTCTTTATTGCTATATTAAATAACGGTTTTAGTGTATTTTTTCCATTAAGACACGACAGACCTAAACAAGCACACTTTTGCATTTATAATAATAATTTAATGCAAGGAAATTATTGCAAATGAAATAATATTGGTTGATCAATCAATAAATACAAGTTTCTCAATTAACATATTTAAAAAAATCCAAACTCATAAGATGCTTCAAAGTAATAAAATATGATTGTGAGCAACGTTTATAAACATTTAAAACTAAACCGGCTCAATATAATTTTAGTCAAATTGTATACATAATTTAAATAAATAATTAATTATATTACAAAAAATCAACAATTTCTTATGAAAGCTTAATGTTACCTAGGTACATTATATTATATAATATATCCAATCGCTAATATTTTTTTATTCACATCAAATGTACGCAGCATATAGAGCGCTCCATATTATATATCAGCAATCATTTGTATACACGTACATGAAGGCAAGATCAGTAACAAATTATCATTGCCTTTTTCATTTTGTAAAGTTAGATTTAAGTGAATTATCATTTATTTGTTTTCAAGATAAATCCTTTTACGCTAAACGTTCAAATGTTATTAATAACAATAAAATAATAAATTAATTAAATTAACTTAAAGAAAAATGATAGTAATTTTGGTGTGTAAAATTAATTGTTATATAAAAAAGATATTTGTTATAAAATAAAATAATTAAAACAACTTTGTTTTTAAGCACTACTTTTTTTTCTACCGACCGGTTTCCAAGCAAACAAGCTTCTTCGTCAAGGTTTACGTAACTAATGAATTAATTCCTATTTTATTTTTATCATGTTCACTAAATACTACACGTGGACCCAATAAATCAAGTCTTTTTTTTCCTTACAAGAGTGGTAATTTGATATCAATATTTTCGAAACTAGACAGGTGAGGACAAAAATAAATATTGTTTATTTCGTTATTAATCATTTTTTTCTTATTATGAATCGCTTTTTTAATTTCTAAGATTTTTAAGTTGTCTAATTTTATTTGTTTATTTTTAACATGAAGTACATTTAATCCAATGTCCTCAACGAAGAAACTTGTTTGCTTTGAAGGCGTTTGGTGGGAAAAATAATAATTGAAAAAAATTAAAAAAAATAACTTAAAAATTTAAAAAATAAATAAAAATATTAATAAATTAGTGGATAAAAAAAATTGTTTTATTTATTTTATAACAATGAATAACCACAAAGTTAGTGCTTCAAATATAAACTTTATATTAGATATTGTTGGTTTTACTGAAGCTGTCGTGATTTACCATTTTCAAAAAGTAAAATAAGTGTGCTGTAAATACAAATGAAATATTGTTTAGGATTTTAGAAATATTTTGATAATCAAATAACAGTGCAGAATATCATGCATTTTGTAATTACAATATGTACCAATGTTTCCAAAAAGTAACTTTTTCACTTTTTTCCTCTTTTTAACCAAGACAGGATTCAGAATAAGACAACCTTAAGAATAAACTAATATCTCTTCCACCTAGCAGCGGGTAATTGGCGATTGCTCCTGTTTTTTAACACCTCTTCTAACTGGCATTCTTCCGCCATAACTCTCGTTCCCGCCTTTTTAGCGCGACGGAGACAAATGGCAGCGGTATGAAAAATAGCACTTCCTGCTACCTGCGAGGACCAGAAAAAAGCGCAAACATCCCTTCGGAATTCATTACCACTCAAGGGGTAGTGCTTTGCTGGCTGAGGGTAGCTTAGAGTACCAGGGCAGCATGGGATAGATGAGGTGGTGAAATACTACTACTAAAATATGAATAACGATAATGTACGCACTTGTACAATGTGCAATATTTTCGACATAGTTTAAACAACCTACATAAATGTACTATAATAAAAACTTACACGAAAATAAACTATTTCAAATTTATAGGAATGACGCGTGTAAGTTGTATTTAATATAATCTCTTCAAAGTTCAAAACAACTTTTTAGGCCTTGACCGTGGAAGTTTCGAGTACATACCAGGGTGCCAAAGTTAAGAGGAAGTAAAATATAAATATAAAAACGTAAAAAAACATAACAATTTACTTATACATTTGTGCAACTAACGTACAAAATTTCGAATCAATTTCCTTACACATAATTAACCCCGCGAAAATATTGAAATTATAAAACTTAATGAAATTGGGTTAAGTATATTTATTAATTTTTTAATGTTAAATATTTAAATAGATTAGACTCGAAAACTCTCATGTAAGCGCATACTTTTTTTGTGATCTTGGTTTTGCTTTAATGTCAATCAGGTCGAAATTAACCAATTTTTTAGGATCCCTGCATAAAAAAAAATACATATATTTTTTTTTGCTACTCAAAAGACTTTAAAAATTAAATTTGACATTCTCACAAACATGTTAGTAATTTATTATACAAATAAAAAATAAAAACTTACACATTCGATGAAATATGACGATGCATTACCTGAAACAAAAACAATATAATTTTAATTACAAAGTGTATTATAATCAAAAATCAAAACGGGTTTTGACATTTAAAAAACTGCAAGAAACAATTTTTTTTTTAAAAGAAATAAACAGTCGACGGTGATATAGTAACATTAAAAAAAAATACAATTTAAAGACAGTCCAGCAAAGTTTCTAAATAAGAATCATACATATTATTAAATTGTGTTACAACAGAAGGGTGTGTTTATGTGTATTTGTATGAGAGTAAGTGTAGATGTGTGTTTATTTGTATTAGTGTAGGAGTAAGTGTTTAGGTGTGTGTAAGTATGAGCATCATTAAATAGTAAGTGGAAACGTATCGCAGCCAGAAAAAATGAGTATTAATTTATTTTAAAATAAATTAAGGGGCATGTAAAATATATCAATAGATAAAAAAAGCATTATAGTTAGAGCAAAAACGATAGAAGAAAGAGTGTTGTACATAGTTAGTGCTACAGACTGGCAGATGGAACAAATACTTACGGGACATTAAGATTAATTTTGGAGAGTAGGTTAAAAGAGTCTACTTTATTGTTTAATAATTTATGTAAATAGCATAATTCAGATACAGTGCGTCCATTTTTAAGGGTAAACCAACCATTTTGTTTGGCAGATTGGATATAAGTACAAAGCGTTTTATTGTTTTTATAATCTAGGTATTTTAAAAATGTTTGTTGAACATTTTCAATCCTTTCTATGTTTGTTATGTATTGTGGGCTCCACCCAACGGATGCAAACTCCAAATTTCTGCGTACAAAAGTGTTGTATAAAGTTTTTATTGTATTTGTTTTTTTAAAAGGTTTGTAAATTTTAAAAATAAAGCTCAGCATTTGGTTAGCTTTTTCAACAAACGAATTTATGTGAATCTAGAATAGGTAAGCTCAAATCAGATATTGACCGACATTGGTGAGAAAATAACCGATAAACAGATACCGGTCCCCTGAGACGTATGTCCCCTACAGAAAATATAGGATAAGTCCCCTTCGGGGTACAATAATATGGTATCAGACTTATCGGGAGTGAATCTAGACAATCTAATATAGAAGACGGGGAAAGTTCTAAAGGTAAAGTCATCTGATGACGAGAAAATCTTCTTATTTTTATCTTATTTTCTTTTTATTTTTATTTTCAGAAAAAAATACAGCGTTTTTAGTATACTTATTTAAAAAATACGATTCCTTTCATCAATTACAGGTGTTGATGAACGTAAAATGTAATGTAAAAAATACATGTCAAATAATTAAAGGCTGTATAATCTATAATGGAAATAATGCAATTAAAATTATATATAGACAATAAAAAAAATTACAAATATACTCGCTATTTAAAAAACGCCTGTAATCGTATAAAACATCGAGTAAAAAAAAAATCATTTTTATTATCAGTTATCAAATCAACAACCAACTCTTTAAAGTTTTAAATGATTATTTATCCTTTTTTATGAAAATCGGTTTTTGTAATTCTTAGTACTGTTTTATTTTTTATGTTTACTTGATTTTTCGTGATAAAATTATCATTTTTTATCATTTTTTATTCATTTGTATTAGAAACGCGCCGATGAACTCTTTTTTACTAGTAGTTTAGCGCAACCAAGATATTGTTAACTTTAGTTTGTAAATTTTTACGTTCCAAAAAATAATTAATAATAATAATTAATAGAAATACGCATATCCCAAAGCTGTCTTGTCATCAATAAATAAATTTTGTTGTATAGGGTACTGCATTGGTATAAAAATTGAAGCGTGAATAAAGTACTGTATGCAAATATAAGTACATGCCTATTATAATGATTGTTAATTTGACCGAATGCTCATTAATTAAATATATATTTTTCAAATTTACATTACGCGTAAAATAAATTAGCTTGATAAATTTACTTAAAACAAAAAATAAAATTTTCAGTTATTTTAATTCTAAAAGTGAAAGCACTCCCTGAAACCGTTTTAAAGACCAAAAGACTTCCTAGAATTTGCTTATAATTAAAACCGTTTTATTTTATTACAATAATTATATACTTTCTTATCTGAAGTAAAATGAAATTACTTATTTTTAACAATATTTTGAGTTTGCCCAAATTTTTGTAGACAAGGACTGGATTCAACTCCCCGGAGAGCTGTCAATATTAACATATAACAACAGAGATGAAAAACATTTTAGAGAAGGTTTCAGCTCTTTAACTTCACAAACATCAACAGATTAAAGAATTCAAGGAATATAGATGTTTAAATATGGACAGTATGGTAAATGTTACACAGTGTGTAAAAAAGCCACTTAAACCAGCCATTGACAGGTCATAAGCCTTATAGATGCCTAGACTTCTGTATTACCTTCTCTAAAATGCTCTTCATCTCTGTTGTTATACTTATTTTTCATATATTCTTTTTGATCTTTTGATTAGCGCATTAGCCTAGCATGTAAGAATCTTATATTCAATTATCTACTAGGTCGACAAGAAATGCTAAAAACGGATTTGTGCATTGCAATATTTTATAGTCTGTGAAATGAAAAACGAAGCATACAACCGATTTAACTTAAATAAAAAAAAAGTATTTATAACTATGTTTGCTGCAGATAGTTAACATTTAAATACTGTATGCACGACTAGATGCGGGTAAGAGATGGTGAATTTTAATGAAAATAAATAAAAATCATTTTAAAAAAACCTGTTTTAGAGAAACTTGAAGAAAATTAACAATTCTACTGGCGTGTTTGAAACGCTCTTCTAATTACCGTCTACAAAACAAAGTAGAATTACACTAGGTTTACTTCAGGTGTAGACTGCAGAGCGGCTAATGAAAGTGTTGCTCAGACTATTAAGCAACCCTTATCTTTCACCCCTTAGGTAAGCTTAGCCAGTCAAATTAAGTCCAAGGAATTAGTAAGTTAGCTGCCACATCCTTTCTACGGGAACTCTAGCTGCTGAAGTCTTGCATACCTGGCAAGATATTAGCATATTAACAAGACAAAAAACAAAAGATAAGACAAACCGTTTGAAAACACCACACAAGGGGGTACGTTTGAGAGTGGTTAACGTACGCAATTTACTTAATTCACCTTTGCTAACAGACCTTTTGACTTCTGCAAAATAAGCAAAAATAGTAGATATTTTTTTCAAAAGAATGTCAAGCCTATTAAATTATTTTGTTATTGAGTAATTGCCACTAATTCAGTTATTTTAGTTTAAAATCTAATAAACTATATTTGTTTTTTATGTACGAATTATTTTTTCGACGTCGCATTAATAAAAACATAAGAAAATACTTGCTGAAAAATACGAAAATATCTAAAAAAATATTTTATACTTACCAACTATAAAATACATTTTTTGTAAATAAAAAAACCGTTAAAAAATTCAAAACAAAACAAAAAGAATATAAAAAAAAATATTTTCAAAACCAAAAACTGACACTAATATACATTTTTAAATAGTTTCCATTGAAACAGAACTGAAAATTAATTTTCCCGTTCATTATGATTAATAAATAAATGAAAGAATGTTTGAGTATGTCCAAATGCTTGCAGACTGGCTGGATTTCCTCCCTAGGGAGTTATTCATATTTTAATTTATTTCAACAGAGAGGGAAAACATTTTTAAGAGGGGAATATGGTTACACAGTGTGTAAAGTGGCCACTGAAATCAGCCAATAACTAGTCAAAAACCCTGTAAATGCCTAAACTTTCATATTCCCTTCTCAAAAATGTTTTCCTTCTCTATTGAAATAAATTAAAATATGAAAAACTCCCTAGGGAGGAAATCCAGCCAGTCTGCAAGCATTTGGACATACTCAAACATCGTTGAATATACTACCTGGTGAAAGAAGAAGTATAAAAATTGGAAAATTGTTTTCAAGCGTTGCCTAGTAAGAGATTTCATTCAGCCGGATGAATCTTACCCACGTGATAAAGGTTTCAGCTCTTTTACTTCACAAAAGTCAACAGATGGAAGAGTTGAGGAAATGTGGATGTTTAAACATGGGCAGAATGGTGAATGTTACACAGTGTGTAAAGTGGCCACTTAAACCAGACAATGATAGGTCATAAGCCCTGTAAATGCCTAGACTTACATATTCCCTTCTCAAAAATGTTTTCCCTCTCTGTTGAAATAAATTTAAATAAACAAATGACTTTTTACGAAAAAAAAAACATTTCATGAATATAATTTATAAAAAAGGAGATAAATAAAAAATACAACTTTTGTAACTCTCAGAGTATTGACTCGTACAGTCAGAAAGTTCTGGGGTGAAAAAGACGAACGGAAAATAATGAAAGCCAGAGGTATCAGGTGAGTCGAGAAGTGGAAAGGGAATTGCCAACCTTTTTATTTTCCACTTAAGGGTAGATCTACTGAACAGGGGATTGTCTGTTTTACAAAACTAGGATAGAGTTTTTTTCTCTCATATTTATTTCACTCATTTCAATAACTTTACATTTAAAACGTTCAAAACACGTCAAAATATGACAAAATTAAATTGGATAGTTATGTAAACAGCTATTTTTAATATTTATCATTGAAACGCACCAATAATATTTGACACTAAGAATGTTTAAAATATATTATTTCAAAATACAAAGAAATTGTTAAAATGCTTTACTGTTAAATTATTTTTTATACGTGTAAGTCCATTTTAATGTTAATAGGTGCTCAACCATACCTAGCAAATGCAAATTGAAATAATATTTCGATGATTTTACATATAATATTTTTGCCAGTTCTATTATTTATTTTTACGTTTTCCCTAACCAAGGGACGATATATTGTTATACTCATTTCAATTTGGAATAAAAAGCCATAATAATATTTATGTTTCAGGTATAAACCAATCTACCAGACATAAAACAGAATTCCATTTTTTTTTTGTATAAAACGACATATACAATTTTAAAATGTACATTTGGTTCCTAATATACGAGTATATCAAACTAGATAATAATGCTACAATGAATATATTGTGAATAATTAAATTAAATTAAATAAATCAATATTTATTATATTTCTACAATAATTTTCGTTAAAATACAAACTGTATTTTGCATTTATTTGTTTTTGATAAAAATGTGTTTTGAGGGTTTTGAGATGCGGCACATTAGTTTTTAAATAAGTCTTATTTTACTTCCAGTGTTTTGTACTGTAATTGTATCTGTGGGAGAAATGAGAAAGCCCTGTATCTCTCATTGTGGAACAATCAGAGTATTCACCGTTCTGATTGCGTTGGCGACCACACACCTGAGATGCGCCACAATTTGCATATCAATTCCTTCCTGTCTACTCGTATAGGTAGTTAGTAGGGTTCGCAAAAACCCAGTAAAAACCCTGTTGACCCTGTTTTATTTTTGTTTACTTTTCCTTAATTTTCATAACATATTTTTAAATATTGATTTAATTTTTTGTCTTATCTTAGTATTTTTTTGTAATTTCTCTAATCTTTAGACTACACTTGCTCGGGAATGAAGACGGAAAAATGGATGTTTCGTTTTTTGTTGTCAGTTTTTAGGGTAAAAATTATTTGGTGCATAAAATCGAAATTATTATCTATTATTTTAATGCATTAAAAATCACTGTAACTTTTTATATGTTAATTATCTATCTACACTTATATAATACCTAGTATAAACTTCTTTTTTTTTCATATAACCATTTTAACTTATCGTTCACATTTAATTGTGTACATTCCTACTTTTAAAAATGTAGGAATGTACACAAGACCTGTTGACAAGCCGGTTTCGCGGTTTAGTGGGTTTCATTATTTTTCCATTTATATTTTTTCTGTTCATGTTTACCTTCTTAAATAAAAATAAATAATTGCAGTATTTTATCTTTAGGCCTATTTCCTCTATTTGCCTTATTCATAGAATGTCATGCGATACTTATTTTGTATTTTTAATTTAATTTAGCTATGCTGAAAGCAGCCTGTCCATTGTCGGGTGCAGTGAGGTAAATTCTATGTTCTGCTAAAAACAGACAGGCCACTTTCATACAAAAAAAACTGTAAAAATTACATTCTAAAAATAGTGTCAATCACAAAAACGGCATTTCTCAATTGGCAAAAAACACCCACGGCACTATAAAAGTCTGACGGTAATTTAAAAAACTCCTAGCTGTTGTTGGAAGAAAAAAAAGCCTTCCTGTAATTTGTCTACTTACTTTTATAAATTTCTTTAAAAATGTAACATAAGCAGTGCTGTATTACTAGCATTTACTAATTCTCCAAACCAAGTTAAAATCCCGTCAAATACGTAATTATATTCTTGTTTGTTATAAAAAAAACTTATGTATTCATTTTTTATCATTTGTCAAAAGTCGAATTAATTCCGACTGTTGTGTAGATTTGATTATTCACTCTTTTCAGAAACGTGCTATTATCTCAGTTTCACTTTTCGATAGCTGGCTGCTTTTTGGATAACTACGTTCAATTATCGTTTATTAGACAAGTACCTACATTTACTTAATACACCCTAAAACTTTTGATTTCAATTTTATACCTGTCATGTCAAAGCCTTCTAGTCGAATAAAGATATTAACATATTACAACAGAGATAAAGAAAATTTAAGATAAGGTAATATAGAAGTCTAGGCATCTACAGGGCTTATGACCTGTCAATGGCTGGTTTAAGTGGCCACTTTACACACTGTGTAACATTCACCATTCTGCCCATATTTGAACATCTATATCCCTTCCATTCTTTCATCTGTTGATGTTTGTAAAGTTAAAGAGCTGAAACCTTTATTTATGCGGATGAGATTCATCTTTTTAAATTATTTCACCTACATACTAGGCAACGCCTGAAAATGTTATTTTTTCAATTTTTATACTTCTTCATGGACCAGGTGGATTTATCAATTGACATGTTATAAGCCCTGTAGATGCCTAGACTTATATATTACCTTCTCCTTAATTTTCTTCATCTCTGTTATAATATGTTAATATAAACAGCTCCCCAGGGAGTTAAATCCAGTCCTTGTCTACAAAAATTCGGACAAACTCAAAATATTGGTGGTAAAAAATAATAATTACATATTTCCAAATATATATATATAAAAGTCTGTCTTACTAGGTAAGCCGGCATCAGGGTAAGACAGTATATCACTTCCTCCACTCAGTACTCCGATAAGTTCATGATCTTTTTTTTTAAATCACAGTTATTTGATTATTCGCGGTCGTAGAAATTTGGTCTAATGAATGACTTCACTGTATATACATCGATAGAAATTCATGTGTTTTAATCAGTTCGTTAGATGAAAACCTCATTTTCGTTTGCAGATCTGTATATTTTGCTGTATCTTTTAGGATCTGATACAGAGTTTTTTTTTCGTGCTATTTTTTCAAGTGAACCCAATATCTTTTTACCTCGAAATTATAATTGTTCATTAAGTTGATTGTACAAACTATATCACAAATAGTTTACCAAGTTACGCAAAACCGTTGGTCAAATTAAAATATGAATAAAAATATACGTATTTGATAATTCACAAATTTAAAAAAGTTTCATTTTTCAAATACATGTGTGGATAACTCCTAAAAACACATTTTTTTTTATTACAAAAGAAATTTTATTATAATTGTAAAATTTAAAATAGATTATGAATTTTAATGAAATTTGAAAAAGAATTTTTACAAAAATCCAAAATATGTAAATTTTTGGAAAACGCTATTTTTTAAATTGAAAAAATGAAGATTAGATTTTAAGCAACCTTTTTTTATATTTATAAATAATGTTTTACAATTAATTCAATTGACATACTTAAGAAGAATACAATTTTTTCGAATTAAAAGCAATAATGCAGAGTAATATTTTGTAGATTTATACCAAAGTTAACCATTTATTTAATGTGGAAAAAATTGACAGCCCTAGACGTTTATAGGTACTTGGTTACCATGGTTTAAAAAAGGACACCTTTATTGAGAAGGTAAAATAGGTTCGGGATTGTTTCTGAAAACCTTTTTTACATTTAGAGTGAAGGTGATTTTAATTTACATCAAAATGTGATTGTGTAAAAGGAGTTTTATTATTTACCCATGTATGAAATTATTTTTAAGCACTCCAATTTTAGAAAGGTTATTTTCGAAATAGAATACAAAACTTTTCCGCATACTTTGAAAACAATATTCTTAGTAAAATTCCTAACCAAAAAAAAATGACTAAGGAATTATTGCCATATGTCTTAAAACAGATTATACCTAATGAGATGGCTAGCAGCCATGATTACGATTACCAAAATGTTTATTTTTTTACCCTATTTTTTCTATTACCAATTGTAAAAATAATGCTGTAATAGAAAGTATTTATTTATTTACTATCCTGTTAAATTACAAACACAAAATTATAATTTATAAAAAGTTGCTTTGTCTGCCTAGTTAGGGTTATTTACCCCGTTCAAAGACAGTCAAAAAAATATAAAAAACAGTAATTAATATAGAGAAACAGTTATAAAGATAGAGAACAAAGTAAAAATTTAAGTAAAAAATGGTAAAAATGTATTAAAAACAAAGTAAAAATATAGTACAAAACAAAGCAAAAACATAGTAAAAACAAAGTAATAAATGTAGTGAAAACATAGTAAAAAACATTAAAAATATATAATTATGCATATAAATATAGGTACTTTATCAATACTGAAATTAAACTTTTATTTTATTTAAACAGTGGTACATTTATTTACAATATGGCGTTTGTTTCATAACTATTCGTGCTCCGGCTTTTCCGTAAGTTAAAAATGGCTTTCATGTGAGGGATACTAAAAAAATAAGGCCCCCAAAAAGGCCATTCATTGTGCTCATGTTCCATCCTCCATTTAAACGTCTCAGCACCTCAATTCGTATCAGCAAGCTTAAGGTGCCAATTTATCATTGTTGAGACAGAATGAGTTCGCTGGGGTCTCTCAAATAAGCCGGATTTCCGGAAATATAAGGTAGGCAAGGTGGTTCGACTTCCGCCTTGTGTATTGGCTACTTAAGAATTCTCATACTCCGGACGTGACCACAATGTGAGATCGTGTAGTTATCTGCCAATAGAGGCTTCGTGTTTTCTTTCTGTAAATTGCGTCGTACATTATAGAAAATTCACCTTAGGAGGTAGAGCAACGTGTTGAATTATCTATGAACCCGAATATTTATTTTTAAAATTGATGCACTTTATTCGAATATTGTCAGTTTTTCTACAAAAATGTAGCTGTAATTTATTGTTTCTCACTGTCCATATGCATGAAAAATACAGTTCTGTGTGTGAAATAAAACCAGTACCCTGGACATGTGTTTTCGACACGATGGCTGCTCTCAGGTAAAAATCTAGCATAAGGATATCAAGTGGAGATTATAACACTTTGTTGTGTGGTAGTGGGCGCGTTTGTCTACCATTCTTGAGGTCCTGGGTCGATTACTGGTAGAGTTGACGCAAAATATTGATTTTAAATGTTTTTTGACCCGAAGTGTTTATTTTTTTCTGGACTGGCATCTGAAGCATATGACTGATTACCTTACCTCTATATAACAGATCATCAAATTACACCACATTAAATAATTCAATGTAGTGCCCTATGCACCATTGGATAGAAAAAAGCGAGTGATGATAATGCTGTTTCCCATAAGGGTGGTCAAAAAGGATAAAGCGGTTGGTTGGAAGAAATTGCCATTTGACAATAAGCCCGCCAATGTACAAATAACATTATGTACAAAAAGTTAAATAAATAAAGCGCCACACAATCCTATCCCAAGACCCGTTTATTCTGACTTTTGACATTTCCTTCCATCAATTAGTTGTTGAATGAAGTCATGCCACTTATTTTTTGGTCATCCTCGTTTTCTGCATCCAAAAACATTTGCAGTTTAAATCTTGAATTTATATTTACACATGTGCACAAAATAGTGCTGGTAATATTATTTCATTTATTGAGCCGATATAATTTATTAAAAACTTTATTCTCATTTTTTCTGCTAATTATGAATAATCTTAAAACAGCAACAATATCAAAACATTTCATCAATCATGAGATATTTTTTTAAATAAAAAGCTAACAACAGACAAAAAAGTAATATTTTCCAAGCAACCAATTGTTATATTTTATTTTATTATTTTTTTATTTTATTTTTATTTTGCACCACAACAGGCCAGGAGGCCCAATTACAGTGGTGAATTACATCACAGAACACCCAGGCTTGAGAAAAATCCCATTTTAATTTTTGTGTTCTCACCGGGAATCGAACCCGGAACCTTCCGTGCGTGAGTCAAGCGTCTTGACCACTACACTACGGAGGCCGCCATATGAACCTGTTACGGTGGTACTGTTTCTCACAAAACTATGTAATGAATTTAATTTTACATCTACTAATCTTACAACAAATAGTTATTAATTTTAATAATGTACGATTTTTCCTTATGGTTTTTTAATAAATACTATTGTCTGGTTAATATGTCGTGGCATGACACTTCAATTAAAAAAATTACAACTTTGTGGTTAAAAAAGCACGAAGGTGAGAAATCTTTTTATCCAATCAGAGAAGGGAATTCGGGTCACGTGCAAGTTTACCCCTCATCTGCACTACAAAGGGACGATCGGGGGCATATTAATGCCATACCATCATAAAACATCCACCTCTCCTGACCCATCGGAGCATCACCGTATAGTTTTGTTGAATAAAACCTCAGTACAATGACCATTTATTTTTATTATTATTATTCATTATAGGCAGGCGGAGTTTGCTGGTGCACCGATATCCCGTGTATTAATTTTTGTCTGCGTTCTTCTTCCTTCAAAAAAGCATTTATTTTATTTGGGAAATCAACAGTTCTACATACATATTTTTAGTAAACAAACAGATATAGTGTATTAACTCAGAACTAATAACAGATTTCCACATCTGTATACAAAGTTAGTAAAGAAAATATATTACATATCAAATAAATACATACAATTTATACGTATAAAATTTTTATTTTCATGTACGCAATAATCAAAGATTTTTTTTATATTTATTTTAAGAACATTAAATTACTGTAAATTGGGCGGGATAAGGACAAGAATGCTTGAAGAGAGGATAAGGAGGGGAGGGGAGATGTACATATTTATTATTATAATGTCTACTAAGTTACATAATACATTTTTAGTGTAAATTTTAAATCTGAAAGAGTGATGTTTGTGTAATCTATATTTTTAAATTTTGTATTGTACATTGAAAAAGTCCTACGAAAAAAGCATTTTTAACATACGATGTTTTACTTATTGGTACATGAAACAGGTGGTACCGTCTACAAATCCTGGCTGGCACATGTATTGTTATTAAACCAAGCAGCTCTGTACAGTCAACCATTCCTGTCATAATTTTGTAAAGCAGTAGTTGGTCCGTACACACTCTGCGGTATTGTAGAGAAATGATTCCATGGAAGGTGGAGGCAGTGAGAGCAGATACATAAGAAATACCGGTTTTGTATTTAAGGCACTTTATAAATTTGCTGACCAAAATGGAATGGACAACTTACTCGTATATGTATATTGTGTTTGTGTATAAAGTGTTTATTAAATAAAAAAAACCACCCTGCTAGAAAGGAAGTTTTTCTTAAGATTGAGGTAGAGTTGGGGACGTTAAAGCTTCTAGTAATGACCCCGAAAATTTGCGTTAGGATTTAATTAATACATTTCATGCAAAGGGCGGTCATGGTAAACAATGAATTTCTCATAAGTTCTAATCAATTCCTTTCTCTTCCGTCGTTCTTCTAATTTACGTCCTGGCGCTTTTAATCCTTCGTAGTAGGGTACTTTTTTGAGTAAATTGTGGATTTTTGTAGCACATCTTTTGACTTTATCCAGTAACTCGATGTTTTTAGTGAATTAAAGACTCCAAACTTAAAATCTTTACTTCAATAAAGGTCTTACATAGGTCTTGTATGTTTTAAAAATATCTCTGTGTGATATTTTGGAATGCCCATTTAATAGAACAAATCATTGACTTGGCGATAGATTCGATGTGAGTTTCTCATTTAAAATCCATTGATATGATTATTCCAAGATCTTTTTGATGCTTTAAGGGATTGAGTTGGACATCACCCAAAATATAAATATAAATAAGATTATTTTTGCCTGTGTTAAAAACGGTAAATTTTTTAGCATTCAGCGAGATTAGCGAGTTTTTAGTCCATTTATTGATGTGGTCCAAATCCTGGAGTAATTGTCCAGAGTATAGAAGGGGGGTAGAAAACAGTTTAGTGTCATCTGCAAAGATACTCGATTGAGATTTTATGACTGTTTTGAGATCGTTTAACTACAGGATGAAGAGGATTGGGCCAAGGACTGATCCTTGCGGAATGCCGCTGTAAGTACGTTATGTTATGTAGATAAGGTGTTACCTATTTTGGCTTGAAAGATACAATTTTTCAAAAAAACTTCAATCCATATTAGTTGTTTACCACATTTTCTAATATTTATTCTGGGAAAATTGATTTATTAAACAAGAGACTTTTTTACATCGCATCACAGTCTTGGACATCCACGGCTGATAAATTTTCAGCAGTTTAAGTATAAACTACGGGTCACAGATTTGATCTGAAAGGACGCATGGAAGTATAAACGCTGACAAAAGGGCCTAAGCCCTGATTACAGGGGAATTCTAAACAAAAATGACAATATTTGTATAAAAATTTAAAGTATTTTTTTCGGTTTCTTGTAATTGAACATGTTTTAAATAAAAAACACTATTTAAAACAGAAAATTCTGTTATAAATTATGGACAATTAAAGATCTGTCAACTAACTTTTATAATTGGGACCCTGAAGGGATTTTGTGGATATAAAATCTTAAGTCTACAAATGCGTAGGAGTAACATTGACTCCATATTCATGTATAATTTACAAAATTTGTCATCGTTACTGGAACTAGTGGCATTTGACGTTCCGATCCGCCGGTTGCAAAATAATAGTGCGCTGTTTCTCGATCAGCATAGCACAAACTATGGCTTGCATGCACCAATATTCCGATCGTATCGCATTGTTAACTCGAGTTAAGATTGAGAATTTTTAGATATAAATCTTTCTAGATTTAAACAATCACTTACATAGATAGACCAGTGCTTGTCTTAAGGTAGTAATTATCTTTTTTTTGTCTTAGCTTTAATTTTCATTGGTTGTATTTTATTTATTTATTCATATTTTTCTATTTGAAACTATAATTAATCATAAAATAATGCGACCTCACTTGGGTTACCCGTGCCGAGAACACTTAAAAATATACCTTTTTTAAATATTTTTACATTGAAAATAAACAAAAAAGACTCAATAAACAGAGATACTCGTAATTAACAAAATGTTTATACAGTTTTTATCACTACGTATTTATATTTATAATTCATTTATGTATATCTTTACTATTTATATTACAAAACGCACGTAGAAAGAACTGAAACATAAAAAAAGCCATACACTTGTGGAGCAGTTGATTTAATATTGGTTTGGGTGAATGAGGCAATCCATTTTACTTTTTGTACCGGTATACTATATTATAAAGAAATGTATTTACCGTTGTTAAATGGACTAAAGTTCATAAATAAATAAATAAATATCATAAACCTCGGGAGCTGTGAGTTAAGTGAGTAATTTTCATGTTTTAGAATTTTTGGAAAAATTAATTTAACAATATGTTTAATTTTAATTCAAATAAATACAAACGAAAAATATGGATAAATTTAAAAGCACCTTATGCTAACATCAAATTTCCGGAAAACGGATCGATAAAATACATAAAATATAAGGATATAATATTTAATAATTTATTGTGAAGGTAATCGTAACACACGGCACGGGGCGCAAGTCGAAAAGCGAGTGTGTGGACCGTAGTAGAAAGCAGGGGAAGGTTTTAGGGTTGATTTATACTAAGGCGGAGGAGGGTTGAAACACAAGAAAACGGTGTATGAAAAGAATGTTAAGTGCAATATACTTATGTTTTTTACCGCTTCATAACACCTGCTGTGTTCTATTTGGTAAAATATTCTGTTTATGCGTAAGGCAATTTTAAATACGTAAAACATCACATTATAAATTATATTAAAAATACAAATAATATAGATGTACATAAATTAATTATAAACATAAATACGTAGTGTTCAAAACTGTCTATACACTTTGTTAATTATCTCTGTTTATTAAATAAGTCTTCTTTGTTTATTCTCGATGTAAAAATATTTTAAAAAAGTGTATTGTTAAGTGTCCTCGGCATGGATAACCCCACCCAGTGAGGTAAAATTTATTTTTTTATTAATTATAGTTTTTAATTGAAAAAATATAAATAAATAAATATTGGCAAAATGGTGAATGTTGTACAGTGTGTAAGTTGGCCACTTAAACCAAGCCAATGACAGGTCATATGCCCTATAAATGTCTTAACTTTAACATTCTCTTCTCTTAAATGTTAATCATTTCTGTTTTTACATATCTGTTTAGACATAGGCAGGATGGGAAATGTTACACAGTGTGTAAAATGGCCACTTAAATCAGCCAACGACATATAATAAGCTCTGTAAATGCCTACACTTCAATTTTCTTATCTCGAAAATGTTTTCCCCTTGTTGCAACCAATTTAGATCTGAATAACTCCCTATGGAGGAAATTCAGCCAGTCTGCAAACATTAAGATATGCTCAAAACGTTTTTGTATTTACCTTTATATTTATTTGTAACGTGACTTAAAGAGTTTTTATTAACATTAATATAAATTTAAATATACATTTCAACAAAAAGTTTCAATTCAAAGTTTCATTTACTAAATTTAGATAAAACTGTCGAAGACGTTTATTTTGTTAAATGTATCTATGCGTATTTTCGTATAAAGACAAAACTAACCACGGACACATAATCAAATACAACTACGCCATTTTTATAAAAATCTTGTGCACAAAATCCTTACGGTAATAGCATTTCCTTATTTAAATTATATTGAATAAGAATATTGCCCTTTTAAAATTAATGTGTAAGGAACCTTAACCAAATAAGGCCCGAAGCCTAATAAATTCAACGCAATTTAATTTTTCCAACGTAATAACATAAAAAAAACAATAAGTACAACCATACATCAAATTTTTTTTGTTTTACTAATTTTTTTTGAAAAGGGTTTTTTTTAAGAATTACGCATTTCGTTTTCCTCGTTTTTACTTTTTTGCCAGAAAATAAATATGGGGGGCTTTTTTATTTTATTTATTACTTTTACATACGAGTATATATTTATATTGCTTGTGATTGTGACTGGCATGTTCATATTTTCGTCAGAATTGTAAAAAAAAACCGGTCAACGCGGATTAAACCTAAATAACCTTAATATACATTACCGATTTGAAATGTAAAGAATGGAGATAAACAAACTTTAGGAGAAAGTCTTAAGTAACCGTATAAGAAATGGGAAACAGGTTGTGGAAGGGCAGGATTTGAACCTCGAACCTCTTATTCCAGAGTTGGCGATACTACATACCTACGAGACCACAACCCGTCACAAATTGATAATTTATTATTCGAAGACATGCAGAAACACCGGTACACGACCGTAAAGCCCTTTTCAATGGGAGACGATACCCGTAGACATGTAACCGATGTACGTTTTCCATTATTTCAGCGTGTGTGGTTTATGCAGGATTCAAGTTCATATCCCGTAAGAGGCTATAAATTCTCCAGCTTAAGGAAGGGGTTGAAATGTACCTTCACTTTAAAACGGATGCAAGATTACTTCGAAACAATTTAACTAAATGCAGATGCTTCACCTGATATTATTACATTTAGACATAATATGTCAACCCTCAAACCTTATCTGAACCCAGTGGTGCATAGGACACTGCCTTTATACCCTTATTGTGGCGTATCTTGATCATTTGGTGTATGCTGGCAAGATTATTAGTCTTACGTTTCAGGTTCAGTCAAAGGACCTAAAATCTAGATTCAAAATCATCCTTTTAAATAAATATTTCATGTCGATTTTGCAGGAAATCGAGCCTGAAACGCATGGCCGGCAAAAACTTTAACCGAACATGGCGCAGACTAATCTCTTCTTGATTTCCTTGTTCTTCTGGTCCTATTTTACAAACAGAACTGCATTCTTCGCTTCGCCCGGACACGGACTTATTTTTCAATAGTAACGAAGAAATTTAAACCATTTAATCAGTTTACAATATAATATTATCGTCACTTTTGAATTCTCTTTAACAGCATTTAACTTTAAAAAAATATTCATCTATGGGTTTCAATATTTTTTAAAATTAAATCAATACTTTTGAATTGATTGGTTCGATTGAACACTGTAATTGTCATCCTGTTAACCTATTAAGCTCACCCCCTCCCTCCATCCCCTCTACTCTTTTCAACTATTTTGCAAACACCATAAAATAAGATTATTTTTGTTTTGTACACCAATTAGTGAAAAGAACTTCAATTATATAAATATGGTATTTGTAACAATCAATAAAGTATAAAATTTCCGCAAACCAAGTTTTGTAAGATTTCCACTGAAAATACACGTAAAAAAGACATTGTTCAATAAAAAAATTTAAAAGCGTCATCTATGAATAATGAGTTTCATATTTTCGTTTAGAATCACCTAAGGGTCATATTATCAATATAAATATTTACCTGGAAGCCACAAAAAGTGGATTGATGGAATTTGGTAGGGGTAGGCAGAGAGGATAGAACGCCATAACACTCTATCTTGGCATACAGACCTCGCTTCCTCTACATTCATACATCTTCTTATGCACGCACGCCGATTATTCCTACTTTTGACATGTCCATCTTCAAGTATTTGATGGACTTGATCGTGCCATGTCTTTCTCGGTCTTCCTCGTTTTCTGCATCCATCAACATTTGCATCGTAGATCCTTTTAGCCGTTCTTTCACTGTCCATTCGCTCTACATGTCCAAACCAACGCAGCACCCCTTTCTTGATTCTGTCAATAATGCATGTCTCAACCTTACACACTTCACGGATCTCGACATGTGTGCACCTATCATATTACCACACATTCGCTTGAGGGATCGCATTTCGACAGCATTCAACCTACTTTCATCATTATTTTTCCAATTCCATACTTCGCTCCCATACATTAGAGTTGGAACTACAGCTCCGTTGTGAACTGCTAGTTTAGCCTCCTGCGATAAACATTTGTTTGCCAAAGTAGATTTTAGTGCACCGTTCACCCTGTTCCCGGCACTCATCCTCCTTTCAATATCTTTGTCGGCCTTTCCGTCCCTAGTAAACAAACTTCCCAGGTACACGAATTCTTCTACCTGATTCAGAATATCTCCGTTCACGCTGATCTCACATTTAGTTATATTTTCATCCCTTTCAAAAACCATCACTTTCGATTTATCAACATTCATAAGCTATTCAAATTATTTTATTGTTGAATGAAGTATTTTTAGTGTATATTTGTTTTTTTTATGTTGATTAATCAAAAATAAAAAGTAAAATTAAGTAAAAGAGAAGATGTCACAAAAATGCTGTTTAAAAGTATCTTGGACTTTTTGTCAATGTGGCAACATTTTCTCGTTTACTTTGTATTGATATTGTTTGTGCCTGCCACCTGCCGGCGAGACCAGTAAACATCTCCTGTTGGTGTGTTTCTCGGGTGTCACATTGCGCCGCTACAATTTTCACGACGGTCATAAAGTCGATGCTGAAGAAAACGCCAGCGTCTTGCCGCATTTACCGCTTCCTTGCCAGGGTTAAACTAAAATCTTAAAGTCGGGCCAGCAAAACTTTTCACTGCATTAGAATGGCTAGTAAAAAACACAAAAAAAATGTATGGACGGTCAATGTATTAGTTACTGAATCTTTAGAGACAGTACTGAATATTTTTCTCTGTATCCGAGTGGATAAATAATACAGTTCGGTCTGTATTATGTTTTATAAACAGAACCAGAACCTCGGACGATTCTTCTCGACTCGTTGGCTACTCTCAGGTATTTTTTTATTTGTACCACAACAGGCCAGGAGGCCTAATTACAATAATGAATTACAGTACAAAACACCCAGGTTTAAGAAGAATCACATTAAATATTTACGTTCTCGCCGGGAATCGATCTCGGAACCTTCCGTGCGTGAGTCGAGTGTCTTAACCACTACACCACGGAGGCCGAGAATAATCCCGATTAAGAAGTGGTTATAAAACTAATAATAATGTAGTGGTTATCGCGTTTGTCTACGATGCGTAAGACCCCAGGTTCGATTTCTGGAAAGGTCTACATGAAAAACAGTTTAGAAAGGTGGTTCGACAATGCATTTTTTAAAAAAAAAATTATTTGGTTTCAAATAGTACAAACATTATAATGTTCTGCAAATATCCTAATATTAACTTCAATCTGATTAACATCAAACCACATATTTCTAATATATACATTTTTGAATCTGACATTTTATCAAAACACTAAGTTGGCAACGAAAAAGATTGCAAAGAAAAACAAAAACAATTTTGAGAAGAATAATATTTGTTGATAAAGATGCATGCAAAATAATTTACCATCACTGAACTACACACTAACCACCGCAACAGCACATTGTCCTATTTCATGTTTTTGTACGGCACATGGAGCGTAAGACTGATTACCTTACCTTCATGCATTTAATATTTAGTGCCCTATGCACCATCAGGTGTGGTCAGCGGTATAATAATGATGATGACAAATAATTAACACGTTAGAAATTTCTTATTTCCTTTTAAAGATATAGCGGCTTCTCAATACGTTTTGAAACATCGGTGAACTTAGTAACTGTAACGTTTGTCTTGTGTAAGCTAATGTTTAATAATATATTTTAATTTGTTTTTAAAAATCTCAGAGATTTGTCCATTTTTTTTTTAATAATGTACAACTATGAATCTTTATGTACGATAATCTTAATAACTTAAACTGTATCCGAATGAATTTAGTAACAATACAATTATGAGTCGTTCATTTTTTGTATTTTAAAATAAAAAAAAAATATTCAAAAAACTATTCCTTTTATGAATCATTATGTTATGCACCTGTCTGGTAGTTTCAAGCATGGTAGGTGGAAGCGCCAACTACGTAACTACTAGATGGACTTATTTCTATTTAATTATTTTTTTCAAGATTTTTACCTAATAATAGTCATCGTCTACCATGTTTAATGTCTTGAATTAGATCCCAGGCAGGGAAGCAGTTAAATATTGGCGTTAACTTTTTCTTTCTGGGTGTTCATTCAAATAGACACGAAATTTGAAAGTAAAAAAGCAAGGAGTTTATTTTCGATTTACTGGTATCTCTAAGTACGTTTCTATTTTTTTCTGCATAAGTTGCAAGTCACTATTACGAAAATCATTCTACACTGTAATATTTTACTGTCCTGGCAAATAACAGAATCATCAAAACACGCTGAATATAGAGTATCAGAGAAGTATTCAATTCCATTCGTTAATTTTAAAAACAACATTTTCAAAACAAACTTTAATTTGAGACGTACATATTATGAATGGAAAAAAAATACATAAAAAGGGCTCTTGTTAATAAATTAGGAGAATCCTGCTTTGGAAAATCTTGAATATTGGAATATGAAACATTCAATGCTGACGCTGTCTAAGGTAATTATTAAGAACATACAAACCAATGCTCATCATAATCCCAAAATTATCGACCATACCGCGCAGCAATTGATTTTTTCAAAACCCCTTACAGTACGCAGATCAAACATCTTCAATTGCGATTTCTAGATTAAAACTACTATTTTTTTTTAAATCAGACATGTTTAAAAGGTTAATTTTTAATTGAAAGAAATATGAAATGTAGGTCTAAAAAGTTGTTTCAATGTCCCGTAAATTTGCACTCTTTCACGAAAATATGTTGCCATTAAAACTTTCAAAAACTAGTTTGAAATACACAGCCATGTTGAAGTTTAAAGCATTCTGTTAGTTTTTACGATCTCATAGATTTTTACATTGTAGTGTGGCTGAATCATGAGTCTGCGGTACCTACGCGCACACTAGGATCAAAAGAACTACTGATAGAGATTCCAGTAAATACAAAAATCTTTTTTCAGAAAGGAATTTGAATATCTAGGCGTTTACAGGACTTCATTTATAACCTAGTCTAACGGTGAGACCTCATTATTCGTATGATTTTCTTTTTACCGTTAGAATAGGAAGAGATAATTTGAAAGCTGAATTAGAAAGAAGAGAAGGACTAGAGATAGAAAAGACATCTTACACAAGCTAAATGAAACACAAAGAGTGATGGAAAGAAGAATGTTGAACATCTCGCCCAGGGATTGCAAGACAAATCAGTGGACCAGGGAAAGTACTCAAATTATGGATGTGAAAACATTATTTCGGAGCTGAAGTGAAATTAGGCGGGCCTTGTTTCTTGGATATCGGACGGTAGATGAACAAAAAAAAGTGATGGACTGGAGGCCGAGAACAGGTCGCAGAAGCGTAGGGAGGTCTCAGACCAGATAGTCTGACGACATCAGAAGAGTTGCAGGTCGCAAGTGACAAAGAGTGGCAGCTGACTGAGAATTATGATGGCCGAAACGGGAGGCTTTTGTTCAACACTGGACTCAAGAAAGCTGAGTCGACTAGTTTAAGTTGTCATATTACACACCGTCTTACATTCATCGTTCTGGCTATTTAACTTCACAAAAATCAACTGTTCAAAGAATTAACGCTAAAACTATGTATGTTCAAACATCGTCAATTACATTTATGATTCTAGCTAAATATTTTAATATCAGGAACCATTTTTAGAGAGTTGAAAATAACTCACAATTACACAATGGTTGAGATGGAGGGGTTACGAATAATTCGATCTTTAATCTGTAAGTCTGCGACGCTAGCCACAAGACCACAATGCGTTTTGGTTTTTAGTATTTTAAATCATTTAAAATATCATCATTATATCTTTATCTGCACCACGCGGTGCATTGGGAACTGTAGTTATAATCTAACCGCAGCATTATCTGAATCATTTAGTACATGAATGAAAAGTGATCAGTTTTGAATGCCAGCCAGTTCAGAGACAATGAAATACTCTAATTTAAAACAGCCTAAAAAACAAATATTTCTTCTCGATCTTGCCAGAAATGGAAATGGAACACGGGACCTCAAGCATGGTTTGTAAATGCGCTAACTAGTTATATCCACACAATTTTTATTCAGGATTTTTACCTGAGAATAGCCATTAAGTCAAAAACTCTGGTCTTAAGTCCTAATGAGGAAGTTCGGTGTTTGTTTTTTAAATATTTGTTGATGGACCTTCATCATAGGCCGGATTAAGAATAAAAAAAAAAATTATTGTATTATCAGCGCTATGGTTTATTTAAAGTTTTGTGATTTTTTAAATTTTATTTTAAAACAACAAACCAAAAATCTATCACAACACTCTGTAATTGTTTGATTAGAAAAAACAAGTGACGTCATTCAAAGCATTTCGTTTTTATTATTTTTTTCATACATTTTCAAGAAACTTCGCCGTACAATTTAATGCTCTAATTTTTACTTTGCATAAGAAAAAGTTTTTTTATCCTATTTTTCTTAGCGCTGAACGTCTTGATTCTATATCACAGGACTGTATACTTCATCCGCCAAAACACGAATTAAATCAAATAAAAATATTGAAGTCTCAAGAATTGAAAATCTTTGATTAATTGTCGAAAAATTCTAGGGAGGCTGAGAGCGTGTCCCCTTTTCGATCAAAATGATTTGTATACATAAAGGATAAATAATAAACTAAACAAAATTGTTGATAAATTTAAGTTAAGTTAATTTATTTTCATTCTTTTTATGGTGTTAGGTATAAGGAAATTGTAAATTTTAAAACGAAATAATTGTAGACAAATATGTACATAAAGAAAAATGCTTATTTATTTTGATTTGATTTGATAATCGCACTGTGCGACGCAGCGCCCCGCACAGAGGATTGTTTAAGGGAGGAAGAGGAAGAGGCACAGGTAAACAGCCTCGGCGCCGCTGATGTACTATACTCGTATGTAGGTTGGTTGAGCCAGAGGGGCGGATGGGAGTGCTGTAGGCAGTAGGGGGTGACGTTGGCGCCAGCGATAGAGCCTACGCATTAACACTCGAGTCTACACCAAACAACTGACGTTTCTGCTCGTAAATATACAAACAGCCCCTGCATTTGAAATTTTGATTTACTTTTTGTTACATTTTACTCAAGCAGTCAATGTTTATTGATATTATTGTTTTTTCGCGTCACAGTATAAAAAAATGTCTAACAACAGTAGCGAATTATGGGACGGAACACACTGGCTTGATAAAAATGACAGCACTGAAATAGGAGACGCTAGTTTTAGATCACGTTTACCAATAATATTGATAATAAGTCAGCCAAAAATAAGTAACATGTTATAACAACGTTATGAGTATGTCCAAACGTTTGTAGACATGCTGGATTTTCTCCCTAGGGAGTTTTCAGAAATAAATTTGTTACAACAGAGAAAGAAAATATGTTTGAGAAGTGAATATGATGAAGGCATTAACGTGGCTTATAATATGTCATTAAATGGTTTAAGTGACCGCTTTGTAAACTGTGTAACATTCACCACTCTGCCTATGTTTAAACATTCACATTTCCTCAACTCTTCCATATATTGAATTTTGTGTGAATCATTTAAAACATTTGAATGTGACCTAGGCAGAACCCTTCAGTCAGCAATTAAGATCATACACCACAATTTTTCTGTCTTCAGTAATAATATGGCGCACTTTAATGCATTATCACGTATGTTAAAATTATAAAACTTTGTAAAAATTAATGCTGATATTAATATATTTAACGGTACGTAAATAATTACAGGAGAACTGTAACGCAATTTATAAAATCGATTAGTCTTTATGTTAGTTAGGTAAAATAATTTGTAATTACCTGTTGGTAAAATTTATTGTAATAACTGTTTCATCAATTGGCAAAATACATATTAAAAAAAAACAATTTTACAAATCTGTAAAGACAATAAAAAAAATGCATTAAATTATTCACGTAGACGCCAATATTATATTAATATGCCAAAATTTAATACTAAACATTTTGAAAAAAGTTATGTATATCAGGAAATAAATTTCTATAACAATTTGCCTGATGAAATAAAATTTTCAATCTGTTTACAAAATGCAAACTAAAGGTTAAAATATCTGTATATCAACCTCTTTAATTAAATGTTGCTTTTTAATATTTAAATAATATTGAAGTTTTTTATTTTAAAATTAAAGAAATATGTTTTTTTCAGCGTTCTTTTCTACAGTACTTGAAGTTTTTTTGTCAAGTAACTTGAAAACCTTAATTAATAATTTTCTTCACCATATTATATTATGTATGTGGATGAATGTGTATGTGCGTGGGAGTGAGTGTGCGTGTGCGTATATATGTGTGTAATTATACTTGCGTACGCACGCATGCTCATTGGCATACATATGTATATGCATGTGTTTATCAAAAATGTTTTATATACCTTACTTTATTTTTTTGAAATAAATTTGTATTTTTTACTTAAAATATTATTAATATAATCTCACAGCAAGCACAAGAGGTTGCTTCTTTTTTGGAGTGGTATTTCGTTACGTTTTTTATTTCTTTACTTTTGCTTTTTTATTCATTTCTTTTTTGTTAACACGTTGTAACTTTATATTTTATTTAATAAAATAAAATTCAAATTAAAAAAATATTTAAAAAAACTTTCATTATATAAATAGACTTTGATTAAGCTAGTCAATTTAAAGAATATATATACATATGAACTTTTTAAAAACTTATTTGTGCATGTTGTGTTCACATATAATTGTTGAATAACATCTAAACATATTTTTTAAAATTATTATACCAATGTCGTGTGTATTACTTATTGATTGTGAACAATAAAAAATCAAATAAATATAAGAAGGTATGCGAGATAGGTATGCTAGAGTCCCCCAGGAGCGTATTTTTTTCAATAAATATTTGTTAATTAATAAGAATGTATAAAAATAAGTAATATATTTTTTCGCCGAGTTCTTTAAAAAATAATTCATATTCACCATTTGCTTTTCCCTTGTGCAAATAGCAAACATTACGATTCATCGCTTTACAGTTTAATTATCCTTAGTACGCGTATGCTTCTTGCTATTTGGTCACTAATTTCCAGCAATAACCACAAAATTCTGGATTTCATGCGTTAGACTTTGCATGCATTCCCCCTCTCGATTCCCAACTCCCCGCTGTACCAACCCGCAAAGGGACTGCGGGACTTAAAATCAGTGTTTCTCCAGAGAGAAGCGCGATGTCATATATGTGGCATCTTCTCGCAACAGTATTTTATGAAAAAAAATGTGTTTTTTGCGAAGAACTCGAAATGTAATAAAACAATTTTACCATGTGACAAATGTACAGTATTTTAGAGGGGTTATTCCTCGGGAAATCACGGATGATTTTAATGCTTAGGCTCGAAAGGTTAAGAATAGTGTGTTGAATGCATGAGTGGCACCTTCGCACAGTTGTGTTTGAAATTGCAAGTTCGAAATTCAGTGGCAATTCAACTGTAATTAAACAGATAACGTTTTAACGTTTTTGAATTAAGTAAATTACTCAGATATTTAAATTAGTGAAACCTTTTGGTAGAAATTTACCGCAATTTTTTGGTTGATACTAATTATGTGTTTAGATTAAGACCAATATCCGGTATCATCGCTGTCACGTTATTGTCAGACTTTTACGGTTTTTAAGGAGATCAAACTATTTTATACTTCTTACTTAATCCATATCCGCTTCCTAGGTGGAGCATATGGTTTCCTCAAAATCTCAGATCTCTCGAGGTCTCTCTGTCTGCGAGAACATGATGCCTTGTAAAGTAGGCAAGTGTGGTTAAGAATCTCGGGAGCCATTCATAATATAATCCGGCCCAGTCAGCAGCATCGCTCCCACTTGGTGATGGTTGTCACTGAACGTTGCTACGCCCGTTGCTTTATTTCTACATTCCTTACAAAGTCATACCACCACACACCTAGTATTTTTCTGAGGCAACTATCTTATATAAATTGGGAAACTTAAGTATGTGTGGGGGGGATGGTTTTCAACGTTTAAATAATTAAAATAATTAATAGATTGAAATGCAAAAATCTTGTTTTTTAAATATCACTCTATTTTTTTAAAATTATTGACTTACTAGTTTTGGTAAAACACGCTTTCTTCAGGATCTATTACACTTTTTTATCAAGCAAACTAAGCTTGTTACGAACTCTGAAAAGGGCATAGTATTTTGCCGAAACCAATAAGTTAATTAATTTTAAAAAATAAATTGGTAAATAAAAAAAAGTTATTATATTTTCAACTACTGAATAACAATGTTCCAAAAAGGTATTGCTTCAAAAATTAAAAATATTTTTTTTTTAAATTTAAAAATAATCCCCCTCCCACCCCTAAAATAAATTCTTACTCCAATTACACTGCGTATTTAATATGATTTAAACATCTTAAAACCATACCAGTCTGATGATGCCGCGAGAGCGATGAGACTAGTTATTAAGCTATAAATCTAAGTGCATCTACGTCATTCATTAAAAAAAAAATTTCATTACAATGATTTTCCACCAAGAAACTTCAATTTTTTTAAATATATTAAACATGCAGTAAATTCTATAGGCATATAAAAATATTAAAGGCATTGAATTTTTGTTATTTATTATATTATTTAAAATATTTTCAATAATTACAATTATTTCTCAAATATTTGGTTTAGTTAATATTGTCTTTTACACATATTCAACTAAAACGTCAATTACTTTTTCAAATGAAATCAGTAGGGATTTGTGAAGAGAGCAAACAGTAGCAAATCGTCCCTAAACCTCCACCTCTCTCACACCCTTCAGTAATGGATGTATTTACCCACCACATTTACCTTGGCCAAACAAATGCACATTGTCAATCGATAAACAGAGCCGCTCTACGGAAAACAGTACACATTTAAAAATGAAACTGACAATAATAAATCAAGTTAATATTATTACGTAAAAAGTGGTAAGCGCATTCGCCTACCATCCTGAAGGACCTTGGGTTCCATTTTTTGCAGGGGAAACATTAAAATATTTTAATTTAAGTGATTCTACACTGCAATCGTCCTTTGACTGGCGACATATCATCCATCTAATTTTACGTTTTTTTCATTTTTAAGGCTATAAAGCTTCTTTTAGTAAATAAAATATATAATTATATGATAATTATAGAATGGTTTTTGCCCATATGTGCGACTCCATTGGCCAGTGGCGTGTTATTACTTTAAGGTATAAATTTATCACTTGGACCATCTTATCAATTCATTACATGCATTAACAATAGAGAAAAAATCGTTGAGAGTTTTGAATCATAGCAAATACAGAGCTTATGATATGTTATTGGCAAGGTTAAGTATTTTTTTTATATCAACATTGTGCCTATGTGTGTATTTATAATTGAATTTGATTCAGTGAGCGTTCGAAAGAAGACAACTTGTTATCAAAGAAACCAAGACTGGTATGTTTGTTAGCAGACCTAAGAATTCTGGGCAGAAGGGAAAGAAAACCATAGTTGGTTCTATTTATCGGTATGAAAGAGTAAGTTTTGTCTGAGGTTTCTGGTTGAAATATTTAATTTTATTGAGCTCAGTAGTTCAGACGCATCAAAAAGTGAGTTGAGAATTTTAAATGGGATTAAAAGTTCGGATTTATTTTGACGGTCTTGAAGAGAAGATATATTTAAGCTAGTTTCTAACTCATTATACGCTTATTGGTCTCTTAATAAGCCCATCTTCCAGACTATCTTTCTTCAAAATAGATGTTGAACTGATTCAATATTTTTAATGTGAACGTCATAGGTTTTGATGTGGAGACCAGATAACAGAGGACTACTCTAGGTGCGGGTGAACTAGGGAACAGAAGAGAGTTTTAAAGGTTTTGATATTTTTAAAGTCAGTTGTGCTTTTGTTAATAAATCCAAGGAGCTTTAAGGATTTGTTGATAACATGTTCGATATGAATTGTAAAAGAAAGTTTAGTGACTCAATGAGTGGGCCGCAAATTATTACTCAAAGATTAAGCCATATTTCAATAGATATTTATTTATACTTGATTCAAACAAGACAACGACATGAGTTTTAACTATTAATTTTTCTTAAAATCTTATTAACAATTCATTTTTTACGGAAATACGCAATACACTGGACCAAAAATTCCTTTCTAAAAACATTTAATAATAATAATAATAATAATTATGGATAACTTATATTGCGCCATTTTCGTAATAAAATACCTCAAAGGCGCTTTACATGGTGATTCTATTGTTAAGTTAATTTAATTGAAGCTTTTAAATTTGTAATTTAATTAAAATAATTTATTTTGTTGTCATGTGCTACGGATTTATTCAAATGATTTAGAGAACAAGTGGGTTTTAAGTTTTTTCCGAAACATCACTTCACTTTCACAGCCTCGCACCTCGCACTCTTCACCATATTATTTGCATTGTTTATTAAATATTAAATTTGATCATCTGGCTTCTTGAATTTTTTTGCTTACATGAAATATCTCGACGTTTTAACAATGCACTTCTGTGTGGTTTAGCAGTAACACTCCATTAAACGTCAATCGCTCTCCCCTCCCTTCCAACTCACCCAACGCCAACGGTCGTATAGTGTTACCCGCTGATTTGTTTGGCCTGGAGATATTCGGTTGCACTTGGCCAGCCGCTATTTAGCTCAGACCTGGCAACACCGAATAAAAATACAAGAAAAAACGAGAATGTTAACAGAAAATCAGGATAAGGTGTTGTTATTCGCAATGTTCGTAGAACAACGACAGGTGTGCGAAAAATGCAACATCTTTATTTTATTCTTAACCTATTACTACAGAAATGAAGAACATATTAAAGAAGGTAATATGGTAGTCAAGGCATCTACGGGGCTTATGACCTGTCGTTGTCGGGTTATGTGGCCACTTTTCACACTGTGTAACATTCACCATTCTGCCCATATTTGAACGTCTATATTCCTTCAATTCGTTTATTTGTTGATATTTGTGAAGTTAAAGAAAGGAAACTTTTATTGGTGCGGGTGAGATTCATCTAATCGAACTATTTCACCTACATACTAGGCAACGCCTGCAAATTTTATTTTTTCAACTTCTATATTCTATCATGGATCAGATGGATTTAACAACCTATCAACATATGGGCAGAATGGTAAATATTGCACGGTGTGTAAAATGGCCACTTAAACCAGCCAATGACAGGTCATAAGCCTTGTAGATGCCTAGACTTCCATAATACCTTCTTTTAAATGTTCTTCATCTCTGTTGTTATTCGTTTGTAATAAAACAATATTTTGAGTTTGTCCAAAATTTTGTAGACAAGAACTGAATTCAACTCCCTGGGGAGCTGTTTACATTAACATATTACAACACAGATGAAGAACATTTTAATGAAGGTAAAATAGAAGTTTAGGCATCTATAGGGCTTATGACCTGTCGTTGGCTGGTTTAAATTGCCATTTTGCACACTGTGTAACATTCACCATTCTGCTCATATTTTATAGGTTAATAAATCCACCTAGTCCATAATGTAGTATAGAAATCGAAAAAATAAATAGCTCAGGCGTTTTCTAGTATGTGAAATAATTTGATGAAAATGACCACAATACGAGAATATCAGAATGATATCAAATACAACTTTCTAAAACGAGGCAAGAACAGTCGAGATTAATAAACCAATGACTAAAATTATAATATAAACTATCAGACAAAACTAAACAATAGACGACAACCTTTACAAAAGATGTTGAAAATTCTGTCATTAACAGTAGAAGAAAAATTATTTTATTAAATGTTTGTAATCCGTTAGAGTTTTTAAATAAGTTTCAGATCAATTTTTTTTTTGACTTTCCCATACCCTACATTATGACAGTACTTTTTTTACCTTAGTGTATCACAAAATATAATATTTATAAATATATATTTTTTTTAAATTGCGTTTCAACCATGTCGGAAATCTAATCCGACACCTTTTGCACACGATTAGCGCATTAAAGTACGATCCGGACACTGATATTTAACATAAATGAAATATCTGCCCCCCTTTTTGATCCGCTCTTTTTTTATTTTGGTAAAAGACGCTGATTAATTAATTAATCTAATATTGTTAGTTAAATAAAGTTAATCATCAATGATGCCTTATTACCGGATCGATAATTTAAACAATCTGTTTTTTCATGTATACAGACTTTTTTCTTTTTATCTCACACATTAACGTCATGGTAAATGAGCAATATGTTAAGCAAACACCATTAAAAACGTCAAAATAACTAATCAAATACAACATTTTATTGCTGAGCGTATGTGCGTAACCACATACCTGGAGTAAAGGTACATATATCGCACATTTTATAAAATAGAGTCATAACTCAAGAAAATTTGACTATTCAGGATAGACTATTGAAAACACTTTCATGCTAAAAAAAAATACACAATTCTAGATTTACACACACTTATACAAATGCTTATTTAAGCGCCACCGTTCTCAAGCAGTGACATATTTTAACAGATTTTTTTTTAATGAGAATCATGATTTTCTTTAGAAAATGTTATACTATTTTTAAAAACAAATCTATATACACGTATGACACTTTGCCATTACTCTAAAGGTCTAAAAAGAATGAAAAGAAAATGTATAGATTTATTAAAGTATCACTCGTCTTTTGTTTCCATAATAAATTTTCTAATTTATATTATGTCTCAGTTTCTAATTATTAATGTCATGTTTTCTAATTTACATTTATGCTTTAATTTTTATTATTATCAGTGTGTTTTTTTTATTTTTAATTTAATGATATTATAATTTGAATTTACACACATTTTTACGCAAAAAAAATCCATGTAAAAAAGTAGGTCCTGTTTAAGCACGGGAATTTCTTAGCTAGTCGGGACCTGAAACATAAAACCTTTGTACCTTTAAAAATGCGGATTAAAAAAAAAAACAAGTCAATGACGGGTAAATGCCTAGACCTCCGCATTTCTTTATCTTAAATGTTCTCCATCTTTGTTGAGATTCGTAAATCTTAATTAACTCCCTAGGGGGTAAGATTATGTTTTTTGTCTACAAACATTTTGATACTCTCAAAATATTGTATTAATTTATTTATTGTTTCTTCAGATTTTAAACCCTCCTAGAAATTTCGCTTTTTGGAGTTATGGCTCTATTTTATCGGATGTGCGATATATGAACGTTTACACTGTGGGAAGGGAGTAATGTCTGTGTGTGTGAAAACGTAATTTGAGCGCATTTGTAAATTCTCCAAACAGGCGTGTGGCCATGTGTTTTCAATCAAGGTGAAAAAGTTGGGCGCCATCGCGCAACTAATGGAATATCCCTCTCGCGCCGCAATACAGATCCAGCGTCATAAAGATCGAATTGCTACCTTGCTCTACATGATGGGAAGAGTCAGCTGGAAAGTACTTAGACTTTTTGATTTAATAAAGAATCAATTAGTTTTTACTTACGATCACTTCATTACTAACAAAAACTAAAAACATATAAATAAAATATATTTGAAGAAGGTGTAATATATTTTAAGTAGGTGAAATATACTTGAAAAGGGTGTATTTGTGAAGGTAGCTGAAAAAAATTGTTAACTCAAAAATATAAAAACCACGAAATGGTGTTTTTCATTGCTTTAAAAAAACTTTTTTATAATATCTTCTTCATTATCTTTCTACATCCAATGGTGTATAGGGCACTGCATCGGTACACCAATTGCAGCGTATCTTAATAATTGTTGTTACATAAAGGTAAGATTATGAATTTTATTCTTCAGGAACTAACCCAGGGACTAAAAAATATTATTTTTACATCTAAATACACATTTTAAAATAAATATTTCATGTCAACCATCTCAGGTATCGAGTACCTGCTACCTGTTGCATGAAAAGCAAACGTGCTGACCACTACATCACGAGGCCAAAATGTATAAAACTTCAATTTTCCTTCTCTTAGTGCTCTGTCAGGTATCCTCGAAATGTCAGGCAAAAATCTCTCTGTCCTATGCTACCCTGCTGATCTTCTCAACAGTCCTGAAGCCTGTCTATTCTCGTATTATATTATGCAGCCAGGACATCTGTCTTCTTCCAGCTCCTTGGTGACCATTAATTTTGCCCTTCAAAAGTAAATGAAGCAAGAGGTACTTTTATCTTCAATTAAAAAAACACAATAAGATATTATCTCCTCAATTTTATTTCTTCTGTAAATTAAAAATGGTCGGGTATTCCAAATAGAATGTATTTAATTACGATGTGTTTATCTGCCTTGTGCTAAAATGGTAGCGCGTTTGCCTACCATGCAAGAGTTCTTGGGTAGGGTTGCCGATATGGTTGGAATGAAATATTTATTCAGTAAAAGTGTTTTTACGAAAGAATATTTCATAGTCCCTGGACTGGTGTCTAAAAGGTAAAACTGATAACTTTACCTTCGTGTAACAAAAATGATCAATACGAGTGAATTGATACGCTTCGATTGGTTAATCAATGCAGTGCTTTATGTGCCATTATTTGCAAAAAGGGGATGATGATAGGGTAGATTCAAATGTGCAGTCACCAATATCACGATATTTTTCTATTTTTTATTTATCAAAGCCCAGAGGGCTTTTACATATTAAATAGAGGTCATACTTAACTGCTATTTAAAAATATAAAAAGTTATTGGTTCTTAAAATTTATTTAAGTTGTAACAAATACAGACATTTTTTTAATATTTATGAGTTTGTTCCCGGGAGAGTGAATTCTCGGGAACACAAAAGAAATGTGCGAATTCGACTTGGGCCCCAATTACAACGGGAAGGCAACAGAGTTATCTTCGACTGTCTATAAAAAAAATCGATATTTGTGTACGAAAATCAGTATATTTGCATGAAAATTTAAAATATCTTCATCAGTAACATACAATTGAACATGTTTAATAGAAAAAAATGTACACATATTCTGTTTTTCATACAGAAAACTTAATTTTACTCTGTAGGTAAAATTAAAGATAAATATTAACTTCCCGTCGTAATCGGGGCCCTTGAGATATTAATGTATCTTAAATTATGATGATGCTTCATTTACTTATTGAAGCACTTCGAAATGGATACGTTTGATCAAATCGGGATCACCAAAAAGATTATTTACAACTTTATACAAAGAATCAAGATCAGATATTAATCTATAGTTTTAATATGGTCAACTATTTTATTTTTTAATCTAGTATAGAGTGTCAAAAGAAACAATTATAGAGCATGCTTTATAAGATGAATTAATTTCTAAAAAGCTGAAAATAGAAGAATTGTGAATTGTTCTTTTTTTAAACTTTAAAAATGTGCCTTAAAATTATGATCAGAAAAAGTTTAAAAAAACACATGTGAAGTTTCATCCTCAGCTCTCAGGTAAAATCCGTGTATAAGGAAACCGATTGGAGAAACGTTTGTCTCGTAGTGTAGTGATTGGCGCGTTTGCTTACTATGCTTGAGGTCACGGGTTTGATTCCTGAGAGGGTCGACGTGAAAAATTGATTTTAAAGATTGTTTAAACTGCAAAATTTTATTGTTCCTAGACTGATACTTGAAAAGAAGGACTGATTGTTTTACTTTCGTGTAACAGATAATCAAAATACAATGCATTTGATAAAATAAATATACAACAACTTTGTCAATTTATTAATTAAAGTTTTATACCGAGTGGTTTCAAAGATATACAAGCTTATTCATAATTGACTGATTAATATTATCCTATTTTATTTTAACAGTGATTACTTAGTACTATCAAATAAATATACAGCAAAACATGTGGAGTTGATAAGTCAAGTCTTTGTGTCATGTTGTTCTTGTAAAGATGGGAAGTGTAAAGCAAGATAGATACAATCTTTAAAACTAGACTGGGTCGGGAGAATATTTTTTTGTGAAAAACCAAGCTGTTTTAGATTTTTTGTATTTCAATGACTAATCACAAAGTTAATTCTTCAAATATACATTTTATAATATCATTGGTTTACCAATGCAATGCTTTATGTGTCGCTGGTGCGGAAAAAAAATGGTGATGATGAGGTAAACTTTTTTGACTAATACAAATCAGAGCAATTTACACGACCCTCTTATAACTATGAATCGAATGTTATAAACACTGAATAGGTAATTCAGAGATAAATATTATTATACCGAGGTAAATTTATTTCACTTTGAATATTTTTACCAATAATAAAACTGGTTGGCTCTGTGCAGGTCTTCAAATCTAACACCAATATATTATAAAAAAATTCAATCAAGTTGTGGTCCCTTGACTAGTATTTCAGGCTCACGGATCAAAGGTTCGGGGTTCAAACCCTACTCTACCTCAATATGATTTCCATTTTCTTATAGCTAGTTATTTAGAACAAAATTCAAATATTAAATATAAATAAATAATAAATAAAATAAAAGTAAATCATATAAACGCAAATAATTTATTTTTTCAACAATATTTTGAGTTAGTCCAAATTTTTGTAGACAAGGACTGGATTTAACTCCCTGGGGAGCTGTTTATATTAACATATTACAACACAGATGAAGAACATTTAAGATAAGGTAATATAGAAGTCTAGGGATCTACAGGGCTTATGACCTGTCATTGGCTGATTTAAGTGGCCATTTTACACACTGTGTAACATTCACTATTCTGCCCATATTTAAACATCTATATTCCTACTTTTCGTCTTTAATCTATTTTATCAAACCTGATAAATCACAACTGACGCGATGTATTAAAAAAAAACAAATATTTAATGACAACATATTTCATATTTAAAAGAAATTAATTGAACAGAATTAATATGTACTAAAAATAAATATTAAAAACTTTAATCTAATTAACCAAAGTATAAAAGATACAAGAAAAAAACATCCAACTACTCTCAGATCGGTACTGGCATGCAACAGTATAAAGTATAAATATAACAACTATAAAAGTCTAAAATTCTTGAGATCATTACAAGAGTAAATTATAAGTATTGAATAAAATAAACAATTTATCAGCTAAGAGCCAATATTCTTGACGTCTGTTTATTTTGAAATCTTCAAAGTAATTTTTATTGGATACATTTTAGACCAAAAATTACCGGAGGAATATAAAAACGTGATAGTGGGTATGTTTATTTGTATCGAGTAAATAAACATCATAGTTAAATGAGAACAATATTTACTCTGAAGTTTTAGCTAAAAAGAAAAAAGAACCAAAGAAAACCCATTTAGATGCATCTTAATAACACTTAAACATTCATTTGTCTTTCTTTGATATAGGATGGGGTACCCAAAAAAAAACTAGTATTTCAAAAAATATATTTATTTAATTAATTATTTTTAAAAACTTTTAAAAGTCTTTCAGGTATTTTATTGTAGCTTATGTTTTTGTTCATTATTTTATTTAATTTTCGTAAAAACTTTTAAATTCGTTTTTCGTGATTTTTTTTTCAACCCTCTCAACGTCTGTAAAACGCTATCCTTTCGTGTATTTTTCAATTCAAAGAAATAAAAATAATGAGCATGGGGCTAAATCGGACGAGACACAGTGGTCATACTTTTCTTTATCCAAAGAGGGCGGTGTGAAAGAAAATTTGGAAGTCATCTTTGTCAGCCCCAAATCTTCAATTCCCTGAACTCTAAGATATTTCAGAGAGGTCCTCAACTTTAGTGCTCTGTCGTCGGTTACCAGAATAATTTGACAAATTTTAACGACATTTTCGTCTGTTCAGGTCGTCGAAGGATGTTCAGACCGGGGCGGTCTGCAATTGGCATTTCACCTCTTTTTCAGGAAAACCAGTCAAACACTTGAGTTTTTCTCATAACATCATGTTTGTAAGTCATTGTTAACATTTCAAGAGTTTTTGTGCCAACTTTGTCGAACAAAAAGCAAAACTTCTTGGGTGCGCGCTCGATCATTTGTGGCAAAAACGACGATCACACAAAAAAACTCTCACAGAAAATTCATACCAGTCAAACGAAATATTCTCCAACAATGAGACTTGGTAATCTGATTGATGATAAATAGAATGAACAGCGATAGACTGGTGTCCATAGCAGCCAAAAAATTGCCTTCCGAACGGCGCCCACCTGGAAGACCCCCTGTTAAATAAATAACAGCATTAATCGATACTTTTCCTGGCCGATTACATTTCTTCCCATCCTTACAATACCGACCTAACATCAAGAATGAAGAAATTTAAAATTAGAAGATTCGGATTTAGAACCAAAACCAAGCAACATTTTTGAATTTACATAAAATCGGATAAAAAGTGGTTGGAATCGTCGCGCGTCGTGGAAAAAATTGTCACATTTTATAGTTTATTTTGTCACCCAGTGCTAGAAATTGAAGAACATTCAGATCATATTAAAGGTAGGTATCCATTCCATGTTCCTATCTTTTCTGAAATATTTCCAAATTACAAAACTGAATGAAATTCGCTTTTCATTTACGGTCCGTTTTTTTATTAACACCCCCTAAGCGATGGAAGGATGATTGAGCCTCATCACGGGAGATTAAGTAGTCTAAGTAGAACAGATCGTCAGATTTACAAGAAGACAAAGAAGAAGAAGGAAGAATAAAATTAAATGTAGCTAAATAAAGAAGTGTAAAGAAGGGAAATTTATATAAACAAAAATCCAAAGAGTAGTCAAATATACAATTATAGTACCATATGCATCATAAGTTGTGGATAAAAGGAGGATAGTGATGATGATAAAAACTGTAACAAAACATTAGTAAAAGAGTAGATACGAAGCTACCTTATGACAACCTTGTACCTTTTTAAAAAGTTTTAACATTTGATGTACGAGTCCACTTCAAATCTTCATTATTCTTAAATTCTTCGGATAAAGTTCCAGAATTCTCCCGTAACTAACTCCATTACATTAAGATTTTTGCAAAGCCTCCTTCGCTAGATTTTTTTGACAGTTCAGCGATAAGGGATGAAGAGTTTAATTAAAAAGTTTCCCTTGAAGGTGAAAGCATTTGCAGGTCGAAACGAATGGAATGACAAAAAAGGGCGTGGAAAGTGCCAGTGAATCGTTTAAAAATAATTAAATTACACAAGCTATTTTATAATTATCATAGTTAAATCACTCTATAAAATGACTATATACAGATTTCAGATGACGATTTTTCCATTGCCATGAATTATATCAAATATAACCATTCAATATAAAAATTATAAATAGTAGGAATTTAATAAATAAGTGAAAGTGTATCCCCTGACTCTGCCAAACCGAGTCGTTGAAAGAGTCGAGAGTTTCAAATACCTGGGAGTATATGTTACGGAAAATGGCAGCTTTCAAAAAGAACAAGGAGTGCGGCTAGGAATAGCAGGCTCCACATTCAACAGTATAAAGGTTGTCTGAAGATTGGATACTTACGCAGTGAAAACCAAATACCACCTATATAACGTCTGTATAAAACCAATAATATATCACAAAACTTAAAAATTCTGAGTTTTGAGAATAGGTTTCTCAGAAGAGTCTTAGGTGTGTGGTGGTTTGACTTTGTGAGGAATGAAGTAATAAAATAACGAACGCAGCAAACTCCGGTGACAACTATCATCAAGCGGAGGCGATACGGTTGGCTTGGCCATGTGCTGCGGATGCCTTAACCACGCTTGCCTATTTTACAAGGCATCAGGTTCTCGACTTTCTGGACGTCCACTGCTGACTGTTCGTCGGCAGTTTGTGTCAGAACTACAGGACGCGAACCTGATTTGGGAGGATGCACTGAAGCTGGCAACCGACAGAAATGCTTAGAGGATCTTTGTGAACACCATATACTTCAACTAAGGAGCAGTCATGAAATAATGAAAAATAATGAAGTTATTACATATTTTTTGAGACATAATTCCCATTCCATGAGACTAAAAGTCCAGTTTTGAGTTTAGACTAGTAATTAGTTAACACGGAAACAGGTGTTTATCACCACAAATATTTTATAGGATCAGAAACATTAAACATTTATTAAAAAAATAAATACAGCAAACTCGAATATTCGGATAATCATCATGGAGCTTATACTAAAATATTAGTTATTTTACAAGGTGTTCTTTAAACCCTTCCCCATCCAAAACCACGATGATCAGTATGGGCATGAAGACATATTGGCATGTTAAAAAAAATTTTTAGAACGCAGAATTTTTTTTTAAATAAAATATTTAAAAAAACAAATGGTTGCTTCTTCTGGAGGCGTGGCCATGTGGTCGACGATGTATCAGACTCCCTTCTCCCCCCCTCGCTTATCCATTGCAGTAGTAAGCAACCATTTATTTTTTTTAATATTTTATTTTTGTAAATTTTATTCGTTCTAAAAAATTATTTCAATGTGCCAATATGTCTTCTTGCTTATACTGATCATCGTGATTTCGGATGTGACAGAGTTTAAAGAACATCCTGTATAATGTTCAATGATGTATTATTTAAGTCTACGTATATTTTGATCATCATCAGTTACCTATCTGCAACTAATGGTGCATGCACACTACATTAGTACTTATATGAGGAAGTGCAGGGTTTTTTTTTGTTGATAGACTACTAAACTAAGCCAAAATAATTTTTTTAATTTTTTTATGTATCATATTATCAGGACTATATTTTTTTAAATTTTGTATTTCTGAAATCACTCCGCTTGTGACGCCTAAAGTTCTCTTCCGCTTCTTCTTGGCTAGTTCTGCCGATAGTTCCATTGACGAGAAGCAAACCGGAAATCTTTCACAGCTCTTTTATCATTGGTTGATTCATATGAACTAGCAACGTCGTAAATAGTTCGTTATCAAAATATCAATTTATTTATTTTGTACGTTTTCAGAAACTTTACTGTACAATTTAATGCTCTAACTTTTAACGCACGTAAGAAAACATTTTTTGTACCCAATTCGTAGGGCTAAAGTTTTTCATTGAAGTGTATCTTCACTCGATTTTCTTTTTTGGAATATTTGGTCAAATCAAAAACACCCACCCAGAATATTCTGTTCTCTATTAATAGAGTTGTATTCTTCATCCACCTGGACAAATACGTTTTTCAGTTTTAATTCAGGTTTAATTGATTGTGCATTTAACATGTCAATGATTTAAGCCTTCACTTAATTTTTATTCAAAATTTTTGCTCATTTATTGTAGTAATTTTCATATCGAGAAAACGGAATCCTTCGTTTTGACAGTATTAAATTACTAAGAGACTTATTCAAAGATTTTTTCGTTACTTGGTGTATTTTTGCGGAAAAAATCTAGGCAAATATTTGTTATTTTCCCCTGTTTGTTTACACTTTTGGAACACGTATTTCACTTTACAAAAATGATAAATTTGTATTAAATTTGGCGCCGAACCAAAACCTGACTTTGAAAGAAAATAAAGGTAGAAAATGTTCCCTTCTCACCCCTAAGGCTGTCTCCTGACATTTTAAAATTAAGGACAGGGAGCACAAAAATGCAGTGAACAATCTGAAAAACTAATGTGAAACCAGTTATAAAATATAATCACAAAATATCATTTTACATTTCCCCCTATTCCAGTAGAGCATAGGGCACTCCATTTTCATTCCAGTTACGGCGTATTTGAATTATTTTCACTACATAGATGGTAATGCAATTAGTCTTATGCCTCAGGCACCAGTCCAGGGACAGTGAAAATTACTCTTTCCACATAGCCTCTTCTTTATTCTCATTTAAATCACAATTGAAATATCACTATCAGAACATTTGAGTTCCTCTTCGTCTTTCTTTTTTTCTTTTTACTTTTACCCACGCCTCTCTTCATTGTAAAGTGTGGATATTTAGTTAATTTTGGTTTAAAAAAAAATATAAAAATTCGCAATTTAAATATTCTAATATACTTTTAATCACAATATGCATACTCTACTTATTTTCTCAAATCAAACGGTTTAGGTAGAAAGAAATAAATTGCTTTGAGGCAATACATATAAAGTGTTTGAGTAAATAAAATAAAATATCTGAAAATCATTAAACAACCGAGGGTCTTTCTATCGGCTTTAATTCTAATTTTATAGAATTATTATGTACGCGAAGGTGCGTAGAACTAAGTTTGCATACATCGCACTGTGTCCAAAAGATTCCTATTTACCCCCTCTCCCTCGTATAGCACAGGTGTAAGTTGATTTTACTAACTGAATTATAAAAAAGGTACTTTTTTTGGGCAAACATAAAAAGAACAATTTAATTATCATTTAGTAATTAAGTAAACTAATTTCATGTAATATTGGCTTATTAATAAAAAGCCAGGTCAAAAATTCGACAACCCTGGCAATACTAACAAAATGTCCATCTTGTTTTATTTTACAATCTGACAGACGGTAAAATAATAGAATTCTTCAATAATATTATTTGTGAATTCGCTTCTTACACATGAAATGTAATCCCACCCTATTTCCATGACACAACATGGCAAAATTGAATTTAAATCGGCAGTTGGGTACTAAGCGACTTTTACAGGGTAAATTATGGCCAAAATATAAAACTTTAATTTATGAGTAGTTTAGTCGGCTTCAGTTCGATGCGCGTACGTGGTTTCTGGACTTTCAGAAAAATTTACTCTACTACTTTCAATGCCCTTTTAACTGTAAATTTGGCAAATCATATGTAGGGCTTGTGTCAGATATGTTCCGAAGCTGTGGAAACGCCCCAACTACAAAACGAGGCGGACTTACCTTCACTCGATTTCCTTTTGCAGTATTCTTAACTAAGAGTAACCATTGAGTCGAAAGCACTCGTCCAGAGTTCTAGTTTATTTCAAACACATAACTGTATTATTTTTCTGCCCGGACATCAGAAAATCAGAAAGTAAAAATAATTTTCAATCATCCTGTACTCCAATTTCAATTAGGTGAAAACTGACAGAAAAACACTTTTAAAAGTGTTAAAGAACGCCGCGTGAATTATTAATAGATTTGAGAGACGACCCTCCTTTACAGGGAAAATTCCGTTGAGTACCTTTAACTGGAAAAAAATAAAAGTTGACTTATACATAGTAATATGTAAGCCTTCATAAGGTGACACGCCATTAAAATTGTATAAAAAACAAAACCTGGAACTCGCGTAAAATGTGCGTATTTTGTTTCATGCTTAAAATTTGGGTATTTTGATTTTTTTGTCTTTTTGTGTCTATTTATCATTTTTCCTCCTCTTTTCCGGTCATTTTTATTTTTATTTTATTTATACAAATGAAATTAATTAATAATAATAATTTTAAAAAAATAATTTTGTTACAGATTCTTACAACCAATCCTTCAATCAAACGTTAGGCACCCATTGTATTCAAAATTAATAACTCACCCTAAAAATAGCAAAGTTTAATTTTTTTTTAAATTCCACTGCAATGGGTTTTAACTTTTACAGAATCGATTAAATATTTAATGAAGTAATTTATGACTTCAAATCGTAACTCATTATTTTTTATATTTTGAATTCTACATCACGAAAAGAAACCTTATCCAAAATATGGGTACTGTTCTCTAGGAAGGTACATTTGTGACACTCTAATTAAGATTTTAATTTATTCAAAACATTTTCAGGCAGAGAACGTAACTACCACGTAGAGGAATACCTATTTCAAAAGTAGCGTCAAAAGTTTTCCGACATTTTGTGAAGTAAGTACACCCAATAGAGAAAGGCAGGTAGGTGCTCTAGAAGTACGGTTATCTTTGCTCCCTTGAAATTGGAAAAATAATTATTCATTGAACGTTTACTAAATGTAATTATTTTTTACTTCTTGTTCTTATATATGACAAATGAATAATATCACACCCCTGAAAGTAAACTGTCGTTAACCGAAAGTTGGCTATTTTTGGTTATGAACGCAGATTAGCCAATTTTTTTTTCTTAGGGGGACACTCGTGTACCTCTACATTTTTTTTCGAGTGAAATATTTCACAATCTTTAATATGCTTTAAAATCAACTGAGTAAAATGTCGAGAACAATGCTGCAGAAATTATGATGTGACAGTGTTTTTCTAATATTGTCAGAGTCAAATGAGCAATTTACTATACATTCAGTTACGAGCATTAATAAATTTAAAAAAATTGTGCAATTTAGACAAAAAAGTGTACTTCTGGGGGTACGATACCTAAAACTTAACAAATTATCCGAAATTAGTAATCGCATTGATAAAGTTTTCCAAAACACCCAAAAAATATACGTTAATAATAACCCAAAGTGTGGGTAAAAGATTTCTTAAATATTTTAAATAAGTTTTTGAACAATTTTGTGTTTTTGGCACATTCTTGTTAAAATATTTTAGTCGTAAACCACTTTTGTTTTGATCTTTGTGTCAGAATATGTAAAGGTACAGATATATTATTTCATTTTTATTACATATATTTGTGGTTTAAAGCCTTTCTTATCTTGATTACAATCGATAAGTATATCGAGTAGGTATAAATATGTGAATGCTTCAAAGTAGAAATTTTAACACATAAAGTTTAATTAGTTAAAAAGACATGACAACAGCGACGGAAAATATTTTTAAGAGAATATCTAGGTTTTTACAGGCCATACAATTTTTATCATTATATGTTTAAATCAATGGAATGATGGATAAGTATAACGTGTAACTTTTCATAAATTTTGTAAGAAAGCAATTTTAAAGTTTAACGAGCTCTAAAAAATCATAGTTTTAGTTTACAAGTCTAATGTTAGTTTCAGTAGACGCATAGATCATTTGTTTCTACGCGATTTTTCATTATAACGTGTTTACACAATATGCTGAACAATTTCGATTTTGTTTTAGGCATCCCTGCCATATCATATTTAGAAATCTAAAAAGACACCAAAATAAAATATGTTTGGTATATTATATTTAGCCATCTTTCAATGGGCAGACTTGCCATCTTTAGAAATAGAGTAATGGTTGACAAATGTTCGACATATCAAATCTAAAACAAAGACGGCAAAACAACGCATATCATAAATTGTCAACCACCACTCCATTTATGAAGATAGAATGTCACGTCTGTTGTCAAATCACGTTTGTCGTTAAGTGACATATCTCAATTTGCCATATTTGGAAATAGAAAAATAAACCTTCTATAAGGTGATACGGGTTATATTCTAAAACGCTATTAAACGAAGACATACAAAATTTTGCCAAGTTGTATATCTAATCGATAACAAATCTGGTGATATATATAACTTTAAAAAAGTGACTTAACACTTTCTTTAGCCGTTTTTTTAGTGAATTAACCGCTTTATACACTGTGTAACATTAATATTCTCCCTATGATTAAACTTCAAACATTCTTAATTTCTTCCTTCTGCTTATTTTTGTGAAGTAAGTATGTATTCAGGTAAATGAAAAATAAAGTTCTGTTTGGAAAACATTAAGTTTTTGACTCAATGGCTACTCTCGAGTAAAAGTTTTGAAAAAAAAACAAACTGAAAAAATATGTCTAAGAAAGTAGTGGTTAATGCATTCGTCTATCGTGGCTGAAATTACAGGTTCAATTCCTGGCAGGGTAGACGTGTCGTATTTTTTTAAGGTGGATGAACACTGCAATATTTTACTGTCCCTAGACTAACAACTGATGCTAAAATCCTACCTTAATATAACATATGGTCGAGACACGCTACATTTAGTGTTTCAATGTAGTACCCTATTCACCATTAGGATAAGAGGATAAGATTATGCTGATAAAAAAACGGTAAGTATTAACGTTGTTCTTTGAAAAATAAATCCTCATTTTAATCAATAACGAAACAAGTTGTAAAGTCACCCCTCATTTTTTCAGTCGTAAACTTTGATTGCTGAAATCATGAAAACGCCCTGATCTCTCGGCGGACACATCTGTAATAAAATCAGTTCTGAAGCGATTGGGGGTGGACCAGCCCCTAATATGAATAACATGACGTGCGGCAGGTAAAGGCCTCTCGAATGTTTACATAAACCACCCTTATTCAACGTACTGCAGTACCCACTAATGCAGTGGAGTGTTCAACTTGGATTTTTGCTTTTGGCTGATTAACGATTTTTTTGACAGTTATTTTGGTTGCTAACAAAAATGATGTATTAAAAAAAAGTTTGATGTTTCAACTGAGGTGGAGTATTTGTATCGTTTACTCTTATGGTATAATAACTATGTCCCTTGCCTCGCGTGCGGAGGGTTCCGGGTTCCCGATGAGAAATAGCAATAGTTCACTGTATTTTTCCTCAAACCTGGGTATATTAAGCAGTAATTTCCCACTATGATTAAGCGTTTAACCTATTTTTATGCAATTTTTTTAAAAATTTATTTAAAGTCGTGGCATTTAGAGAACTAATTACCTGTCATTGACTTGTTTAAGTGAATGCGTATGTTTTTGTACCTCCTGCACAAAAAAAAAACAGACTTAAACATACTCGAAATACAGTAAATATAACAAAATCATCTAAGAAAAAGTTTGTAAAATAAGTCTACAGAATCACAATAATTAAACCATTTAACATTATTGATATTTAAAGCATTTATTTTGTGGTCAACTAAATGCTATTAAATATTTGTAAATAACTACTTACCGACTTTTCCATGTTGTGATGGTTTTATACCTTTGTGCAACAACTATGGTGAAGGAGTATAGGGGGTTTTGCATGTTGGTTTGATTAGTGTCCTGACAAAGAATCCGGTACGTCTCCAAACCAGTATACACAGGAAAATTGGAAAGCAGTCATATAAAAATATTTCAATACATTTAATAAAACCATTTTACATTAAAAAATCAAAACTGATGTTAAGGTGAGATTTAAGCCAGAGGCGGTTTCTTTGTATGTACATAAATGCAGTGCTCTTATAAAATGTTTGTTGAGAAATGAATAATTTATCCTAAAATTATGCAATACAAAGAAACAAGTATTTATTGACACATTATAATGGCACAATATTTTAAATTTTATATGCGATAGTAGCGCCAAATGATCTAGATTGCTAGATCGACTCTAGCGGGCGATTTTATTATTTTACGTACGCATGCGTAATCGTCACCGTGCATATATTGTTTTGCACAAGCTTTTACTTTGAATTTGAGTGAAAAATTCCCCATCTAGTAATATTGCGGCTTGAGCGAGATAGATCATGCTTCATATAAATGCAAAAATGAAGTTTGTTTGTAATGTCACCTTAAACATGCATACTGACGGAATATTAGTAAGAATTTTAGTGATAAAGTTACGTATGATGTTAGTGCATCTTAAATTCTATGCAAACATGGCGGATTGAGCATAAGCGTCTGTTATTACACGTATTCTTATTGCTCTTCAAGTTTTTATTTAAAAAATAAATATTTGCGTTTTTATGATTTACCCAAATATTTAATTTTGACGGCCATTTTCAACGAGTTGTGAATAACTCACTATTAGAAAATGGGAATCGAGTTGGGGTAGAGTGGGATTCGAACCACAGACCTTCGGTCCCGGAGTCCGAGATACTAGCCACAGGACCAAAACCCGATTTATAATACGCCTGCATAATTTAATTCCAATCAATTCATTTATTTAAATATAACATATACATTAAAAACATGTATTCAATACGTACATATTATAAAAAAGAAAAAAATACATAAAAGAGACTAATGTTAAGGTAGTAGAAGAATCCTGCTCCGGAAAACCCCTTCGGATACATGGAACAGATCAATATCCAGAGCGATGTTGTTCAGCATAGCGGTAGCCCTTCCAACAGGCATAACACCTATTTTCCTTTACGGAGGCAAATCGTGGCAGCTCATTAGGGCCCAAAACACCGAAATACTCATTTTTGAGAATAGTTGGTTTGACTTTGTAAGGAATGAGGTATTAAGAGAACGTACATAGCAAACTGCGGTGACAACTGTTATCAAGCGGAAGCGATACGGTTGGCTGGGCCATATACTGCGGATGTCTCCTGAGAGCCTTAACCCCGCTTGTCTACTTTACAAAGCGACGGTTATCGACGTTCTGAACGTCCACTGCTAACTGTTCGTCGGCAGATTATGTCAAAACTACGGAACGCAAACCTGACTTGGGAGGACGCATAGGATCTGGCAACCGATAGAAATGCATAGAGGCTCTTTGTGGACACCATATGCTCCGACTAGGGAGCGGGCATGGAATGATAATGATGAAACTTAATTCACAATTTGACAAAATCTAAACTGACCTTACTTGACTTGACTTAACCAACCAATGATAGTTAGTCAGATAGTTAAACAACCAATGATATATGCCTTAGTTTTCCATTTACGTTTGAAATGGCGGCCTCCGTGGTGTAGCGGTCAAGACACTTGACTCTTCCACGGAAGGTTCCGGGTTCGATTCCCAGTGAGAACACAAAAAATAAAAATGTGATTTTCTCAAGCCTGGGTGTTTTGTGATGTTATTTACCACTATAATTGGGTCTCCTGGCCTGTTTTGGTGCAAAAAAAATATATATCTATTGAACATAACATATGTCATTCATAAGTTTATTTTATATTTACATCACCTACGCCACTGACGTGAATAATACTTCAGTGTAAAGTGAACGGACAGAATGAATTTAGCAATTTCCAACCATCTGAATTTTACGCTTGGCTTGTTATTTTCATTATAATTTGTTTTATTAATATACCCATTCCTCACAGAAATGAACAAAAAAAACAGAGAGCATCAAACGAAAACAATCCCCAAATTTAAACTTAAACATTTTTAATTACAACCTACTCGTTAACAGATCCAAAATATAGAAAAATGAATAAACCCACCTCCAAAGTATTAGTAACTGTTGTAGTAGTCGACAGTTTAACAAATCAAAGAACTTTAACAACGTAAGATTTAAAGTAAAAAATATTTAATATTATTACTTAATTAAACTACATTGTTGTCTTATTCTGTTAATATTCTTACTCAGAATGCTATTTTTTTTAACTTTTCTGTGATGTCACACTAGTCTACATACGATACAAGATATATCTAGAGATATGTATGCTTTATCTATGCAAGTATAATACTAAACTGGTACCACCGTTTTGTAGCAACAATTTACAGAGAGTGTATACTTGTAATGCTGTATTATAATATAGACTCCAGGAACTCGGCAATAGTTATTCCCACGTATCGGAAATATTTAGTGCAGGATATTATTCTTGTAGATTAAACCTATTGAACTTTTTCAAAGATGGTGAATGGTAACTAAGCCTTTCGTATAACTATTATACGGAACAGTGCTTATAATTTTTCTGTTATATTTACCCTTGAAAACATTTATTCATTTTATTTGATTTTTACATTTATTTTTTATTGTTTTAAACTTCTACTGAATGTGTTGTATTTTTTGTAATCTTCAAATGGACATTTTCCCGCCAGATTTATTATTAATATTTATCCTTGCTACGCAAAGAATGAATGTGACGCCAATACAGCATTAAATATTTATGAGAGAGCACAAAAATAGGACTCATAACAAGAAAGACAAGAGACGCTGTTCCGTGGCCGGTTTTTGTGAGAAAAGAGATTCAGTCGGTTATCGACAGTGATGGGAGATACACGCACGCGTACCAAGACTAAATTATATCTTTATTTTTATAAATTATGGAAAAATAAATATTTAACAGTATGTTTCTGTGTTTTTTTTTCAAATTTTAGGATATCCCGTCTCTTGCTTGTAGTAACACGGGCGGAATTATTTACCACTGTTTTTTAAGAGTTAAATAAAATTTAAAAAAGATAAATTGCTTTTGAACCAGTAGTAACAGAGCAAAACTGTATTTGTCCAGTAATTGACACTCAATGTGATTGTAATTTAATGGTTAGTGATTATTCAATAATTTGGTTTAAAATCTTTATTTTAAATGAGATAATAAGTATTTTCAATGAAATCTTAAAAAAAACATCACTTGAAATCCACCCACTTTCTTCAAATTTCTTAAATTTAATTAAAATGGATGCTCACTTGCAATTTGTTTGGCATGTGCTATTGTCCATTACAGAAAAGGGGTTTCCAGTATTGCCAAATTTAAATGAGAAGATTGACAGAACGTTTCGGTTGCAGTTTCGGCCAATAAAACGAGTTTCATACGCGAAACCTCGGCTTAGCCGAAACCTGCTGGTGGGATATATTGGATAACATTATAAGCATGCGTACGAGTCGAACATGCGTTTTCGGTTCTCCCCACCAATTTTTAATATTCTTTTCAAGACAAAAAGAAAACAAGTTTATCGGGCATTTACCTAAAGATCTATTTTTTTTCAAAGAAGTTCTTCATATTTATTGAAATATTTGTCATTATTGGTTTACATGCCGTATCTGAGCCACAATAACGGCGCAAGTCCAAAATTGTTGTTTTTGTGTTAAGTAGACAGAAATGCTCCTGAACATATTTTACATCCGCACGTAATTTACGGAATTGTTCTTTTAAATATTTATGAGGCCTTAAAAGCAAAAATAAACATATTAAATTTTTTTTTTTAGCTTAAATACATGAAAAAATAGTGGCAGTTTAATTATTATGCCATTGGTATTTCGGAAAATATTAGATGCCACAAATGAGTGACAACATTAAGTGTTCACTTTTTTTTAGGCGAATAAATATTTTTAATGTTTTTGTCAGTATTTCTTAATAAAACTATAGTTAATGATTTTGATAAATTTTTGATGGGTGGACAAAAGGGTATAACTGCAAAAGTGTGCATTTCAGGAAATCAGAAAAAGGTACTCTCATATTTTGCGAAATGGGTTATTATTTACAGATCATTTCATTTGTAAAATCGCATTCAAGTAATGTTTAAAAATAAAATAAATATTTCAGATATATTACTTGAACAGATAGAATATAGATGGAACAGAATGAGTCTACTTTTACTATAATAATTAGCCTATACTATTTGTATTACGCAATGAATGATAGAAATTAGTATATTTATATTACTGACACCATCTTGTTCTACTTTTCTAATAAAAATAATACACAAATGCGCATATTTATTTTATTAAAACTAAAGTTTAATAAGCACAAAGTTGTCTTTTCATAGTTTGTGTAGTCGTATAAGTGTACCGTCAATACCATCAATGCAAGCATTCACAAGGAGCATTTTCTAAATAAATTACCTTACGTCCGCCCATCAAAGAAATGTCAATAAAATTCCTCGATTAAGTTTTACTTAGTTTATTTTGACCAACGAGCACTTTCACCTAAATAGGCATCTTTGGAACTGATCCTGAAGATACCTATTCCTGAAGATGCCTAAATGCCATTGTTGTTTAAAATAAACTAATTTAAACCTAACCGAGGAATTTCATCGATATTTATAAAAATCATTGAATAAATTTTACATCAGTTTAATAGTGAGGACGTGTGTATAACTGCTCTCCAGTAAAAATGGGTTCATTGAAATGTGCCACTATCGTTTTCAGGGTACGACCTAAATTGGTAAATAACAGACTCTTAGCCCTGTAAATGCCTAGAGATCTTTATTTTATTTTCTTCATCTCTGTTGAAATAGCTTTCAATGTCAATTTACACGTATGCATTTCCAAATGGAAATTTTCTCCAAAGAATGTTTTTTTTATTTAATCGTTTTAACCAGACTACCGACAATTTATGAAACAGACAAAATTTTCCGTCTTGGTAACCACCATATTTATATCGGGCTTATAAAAACATCGTAAAAATGAGGGAATTCTTTTCAGCAGACACCCTATTGCCACTTACGAATGCCTTCACAAACGACGTAAATATAATCTTCTATAGAATTTACCTTCAATTTCTTGCAAAAATACGCAAAGTATATCTTACGGCTTTATTTTCCAGAATGGAATATACTCACCTTATCCCGGCTAAATTACATCTAATATCACATTCCTGAAGCGGAATGGTATATTCGACACTTCTCAAACTGTTCAAGTGAAATAAATTGAATGTCGTAGCGAACGCAGCAAGTTGGCTACGAACTGACTTAAATCCTTAATAAGAGGCATATCCAGAAAGAAAGAGTACTCAATTTTTGTATTAAAATAAAAAGTATAAAAAAAAAAATACAGCACATTGTTTGTATATTCATTACTTATTTTCCATGTGTCGCCTTCCCGTTCCATACAGGTTGTAAGTCGTAGCACAAGCTTTTTGATGCCCTCTTCATAGAACTCTCCCACCATCTCCTTCGTCCACTTCAAGACCTCTTGTTTCACCTCCTCATCGGTTAGAATTTTTTTTCCACACATGTGAATCTTTAGGCAGGTGAAAAGATGGGGAGGTGAAAAGATGATAATCTGAAGTCGCTAAGTCAGGGGAGTATGCAGGGTGGTTTAAAATGTCCCAACCAAACGAGTTCAGACGCGCCTCACCCTCCAATTCAAATCGCTCAAGGAACTCGCGAGCGCTACCGACCCGATTCAATTTTTCCTTCTGTCAGTTGTTTTAGAACTCATCTTGAGCACTATTCTCGATATTTCAGCGTTTCTGTAATTGTTGTGTGTACAACAGACATCTGAAAATTGCCTGTTAATCGACCAGCTTCTACTGAATGAGCGTTCCGTGGTTTCCTCATCACTAAGCAAATGTGGAGAAGTTCCTCAAAAAAGCCACAGCCGACTATCTCTCCAGATCCTCAAAATATCTAGAGCAGTTAGGAAGAACATACCAATTGCAGTAAATATATGCATAGTACATAACAAGCGAGGTAAAAAATAAGGAACTCCCATTTAATAAAAAAAAATAATAAATGTCAAAATTTTATAACTTATCTTGCACTGGCACCCAAAACGTAAGACTAATCACCTTAAATTACATGTTACAATAAATATCAAGACATGGTTTGGTTTGAATACCAATACAAATCATTCGCACCACTAAGTATGAATAGAGGAATTACGATAATATTTATAATATTTTTAAACAGACAAAATTTACCTCGGAGGCACTGTGCATTAAATAACTAGATTTCAACAAAATTATTCTAACATAAAGAAGGTTGTAAAACCTTGGTTACTGCTGATTTCTTCAATTTTTGTTATAAGCATTTTTAATGTTTGTAGGACTAACTTTTTGGATCGTTGTAATCAATAATATTGGGTGTAAACGTAAGTTGTGTACGTTTTATTCCAAAAAAAGAGAACAAGAGGACACGACAAAAAAAAACAAATTAGTCAACAATGTATTTTCCTTAATTATTTAGGAATAAATTAATTTATAATTTATAGCATCTTCACCGTACACTGCGCAAATATCGTGAGCAGCTTTGGCAGCTTTATTTCCTTGATTTCACATGAACAGAAGGAAATGTCTAAAATGCTCATTTTCGTCAACTTGACATTCGATTCTGAAGGCTTGTAATGAAATAAAATAATATATAACATTAAATTTAAAACAACATCTTGTGGGGCAATTATTTTTTTTCGAATGACGTGTAATTTTTACCATTTTATTTTACTTTTAATGCTCTTTTTAAATTGAGAAAAAAAGGGACAACTTTTGCTGACATGTAATAATTGACAATATTTTGAGTTTGTCCAAATTTTTGTAGACAATGACTGGATTCAACTCCCTGGGTAGCTGTTTACAATAACATATTACAACAAAGATGAAGAACATTTTAGAGAATGTAATATAAAAGTCTAGTCATCTACAGGGCTTATGACCTGTCAATGGCTGGTTTAAGTGGCCATTTTACACACCGTGTAACATTCACTATTCTGCCCATATTTGAACATCTATATTTCTTCAATTCTTTCATCTGTTGATGTTTGTAAAGTCAAAGAGCTGAAACCTTTATTTATGCTGGTGAGATTCATCTAATTGAATTATTTCACCTACATACTAGGCAACGCCTGAAAATGTTATTTTTTTTAAATCTCTATACTTCTATTTTACCTTCTTTTAAATGTTCTTCATCCAATTTGCACATTATAATATAACATAAATTAAAAAAAAAAAAAAAATGGAGTTTAAAAACAAAGTTGATTTATTTATTTTATTAAAATGAATAACTACAATGTTAATGCTTCAAAAATAAACTTTATAATGTAATATCATTTATTATTTTGCCTAAAAATATACTTTTTTCTTCATCATCATCATCATTCCGTTTCCGCACCCAATTGTGCATAGGGCGCTGCATTTTTAAACAGTTTTACGCTTTAGGTGCCAGTCCAGGGAGTATGAAATATTCCATTGCAAAAACACCCGTTTTAATATTTAACCTCAAACATGTCAGTAATTGAACCCGAGACCTCTTGCACGGTAAGCGAACGTGCTGACCATTACACTACGAGGCAAGCGAGAAACGTTAAATTTATTTCTTAAGTATAACAAATTTAATGACTTTGGTGATATTAATATACGTAAATATTTATAATCAATGTCAAGTTAATAGAGTTTTTGCTACAAATCATCAATAAAACTTGTTTTTAAAATTATCATATACTTGATTTCTTAGACGCTCTCGTATTAAAATTTATATTTATGAATATTACAATGTGCAGACTTTACAGACAGTTTGAAAAACCGTGGGAATTGTAAGCCACCCTAACCAATCACCGATCCATTCATTCCTTTATATGAAGACAGAGCGCTTAAGCCTCAGTTTTCCTACCCCTGTCTATAGGAAAGGCAGGTGCGGCAATGAATCATACGTCTCACAATGGAAAATCCACCCCCAGATCCTCCCTATAGCAACCCTGATATGATAATCAATCGTTCATAAACATCATACAGATAAAATCAAAGGCGGCATTTTGCAAAACTACCCTTTATACGAGAACCGCTCTATATTATTTAAGCAATATATTTAAAATAGATTGATGGATTTGTAAAAATGTGAAAAACTTGCTTTGTTTCTGTGTTTTTTTTTTAAATTGTGTTATGGTCAGTGCGTTTGCCTATCATGCAAGAGGTGTTATAGTTGACATAAAATATTTAAAAAGGTGTTTTTACACTGGAATATTTTATATTCCCTCGAATGGCACCTAAAGCGTAAGACTGATCAACTTTCCTTCATGTAACAAAAAATAACAAGATACGCTGTGATTGGTGTACCAACGGAAATGATGATGATAATGATGTTCTTAATATTGTTTTTTTTTTTTAATATGTTAGGATAATTTAAATCTCAAATTGAGTTGTATTACCTCCTGAAAATGTAGTTCATATGTATACTTTGTATTTTATGATTTATAAATAAAAAACAATGAAATGAAAACAAATTTAGGTCAATAAATTAAGACATAAGTCGGTAAATTATCCTTGAAGAAAAGTACATTTTTTTCATTTTGTTTCATTTTATATTAAAAAACGCTTTTTTTTGCTTTTTTAAAATTTATTTACAATTTTAAAAAACCCGTTAGGGTTACATTAGAAATTTAATATTGTCTAGTCATTTTATGTCTCGTCTAGTCTAGTTAGTTTAATCATCATGTGAATTTATTAATTATTTTGATCATTAACATGACAACACTTTAATTATTTGGATCATTAACATGATCGCAGAAAGTTCAATGTTATTACAATATCGCAGAACAAAAACGGACTTATTTTTTTAATTTAAAATCATTAATTCTAAATTCTATTGTTGTGGACTCCTGGATTTAATAAATATCAACATACCAACACGTAGAACTAGACAAAATACTATAAATTATTGTTACCCTTCTCAAACCAACTATCTTTGTCACTCACCTATACCGCGAATACACAGACTAGGAAATAAATTTACCTCTCATATCGACATTTTTAACTCGAGTCTGTGAATTCAAATCATCTCTTCTCTTTATAAATATTATAAGACGTTCTATAGAAACGATAAACGATTAATTTGCAAAAGCTACTTATGCTAATGATCTGTTGTTAACTCTATTTATTTTCAAAATATACCGACTTTTTTTTATCTATTGTATGCTGACATAAATGTATGCATATATATTTTTCTTGGTGGATATCAATGTTTTAATACTATTATTTATTTTTTGAATCACTGAACTCATTACAATGTTCTATTTTATATTGTAAAAGATATTTGTGTCGTATGATAAATCAATAAATAAATAAATATATAAAATATGGCACAATATGTTGTCAAACTCTTTTTTAATATTAAATCTTACCTTGCGGCTAATAGTCTCAGGTAGAACTTGTTCTTTTTGATCTCAAGGTTCCTTGAAGGATAACATGGGTCCTTAGTTACTTTCCATTAGGTATTATTGCAAAATTCTAATAAAATACTGAATTTCTTGCTTGGTTGTGAACAACGGTGGGAAAAGACAGAATAAAGTGGTTCATTTCAAGTTTATTTATTACAAATCAGTAAAATATAGTTTTACAGACAACGGACATATATGTTTCTCAAGATGTTCAACAATTATTTATGAGGAACTTAATTATAGTAAACAGGATTAATAATAATTGGAGCAGAGATCTCTCCTAGTAAGAATTAAAATTGAAAATAGCCCATTATTAAAAGGATTCGAAATTAACCTAATGTGATTACTTCTAAGTGTCCTAGAACCGAAAATAATTTGGGCAGCGGTTCCCCGTAATGAGGATAAAGATTTGAATAATCCTGCGTATCCATTAGTTCACTGTAGTATTATATTAGGAGTCACTAATTTTCGAAGTATATTTCCACCAACCTTTATGAAGAGGTGCACGCGAGGTACTCACATAATCCTCTGAGAGATTCGAACCATCCTATATTATTTTACTTGAGAAGGAAGTACTAGGAACACCAGCGATTACGAAGGATCCTAGAAATGGCGTCCTGTGTCGATTTGCCATTGAGGAGAAAAACTGCTGAGTCACGCCTCTGCAGGATGAATCAAAGAAAATGTCGACAACTCAGGTTCAAGGGCGAGATTCCGGGGTAACCTGACTCTCCATACTACAAAAAAATGTATTTCTTTACAAACGGCTCGAGAAAGTAAGTTAAAAAAAAAACAACAGTTCCGTGCTGTATACTGTACTTACTAAATGGAGATTTGTTAGTTGTTACGTGGTGTATAAGGCTAAACAGCCGTCATAATGGATTCTAGCTTAAAATGATCATACGTATCCGATCTGTGGACAATAATGAAAAATTACAAATTTGTATAAGCGAAACAAGTTGATTTATATATTCGAAAGTTGTTGAAGACTTACCGGAAGCTGGTTTAATTAGAATACAAGTTTTTTTTGGGCACAGCTCAACATGGTGCATAGGGAATTATACCAAAACTCCCATAGTTATTTGCGAGGGAAAACTGGCCTAGCGCGGCGTGGACACTGCTCGCGAACCAGATTGCAACTGGCTGGCTCGCCAGCGGCGAGTCCTACGGCCCTGTATTCAAAAAAACTAGTGTGGTGGGAGGTATCACGTGACCGCTGTCGGGTAAAGCGTTTATTTACGCGATTGATTTGTTTTCTATATTCAATTTTTACTTTTAAACTATAACGGTTCTGATTATCTTATAGGTATAATTATTTTTGTGTTATGATTTTTAAATAAAATTATGTATCATGTAGGTTGAGTATGAAACAACCGAAGCAATGTAACTTGCTGACGAGTTGTATGCTCACAAATCAGCAGGACTTTAATTTTAATGTTGTGTAAATATTTTTGAAAAATCAAATAAAATAAAAAAATTATAAAAAACAAAAAAAAATATGTCTTCTTTCACATTGAAAATATGATGTAACAACAATATTTTGAGTTTGTCCAAATTTTTGTAGACAAGGACTGGATTCAACTCCCTGGGGAGCTGTTTATATTAACATATTACAATAGAGATGAAGAACATTTAAGAGAAGGCAATAAAGAAGTCTAGGCATCTACAGGGCTTATGACCTGTCAATGGCTGGTTTAAGTGGCCACTTTACACACTGTGTAACATTCACCATTCTGCCTATATTTGAACATCTATATTCCTTCAATTCTTTCATCTGTTGATGTTTGTGAAGTTAAAGAGCTGAAATCTTTATTTGTGCGGATTATTTATGCGGACATGACGTGGAAGTTGGTAAACCAAATAACTTAATAATAAATAAACATTCGCTCCTTTGGAGTTCAGCGTATTATTCTCGTTACAGTTTCACCGCAGTCTGCAGGAAGCGAATTGTTCCACTCGGCTGAGCTTCGACTAAAGGTGAGGCGAGGTGAATGAGGGGAGGGTTTCCACGGGGATAGCTATTACGGCCGGTGTGTAAACCTGCGGCCTCGCGTCGCCGTCGCGGCGGTGGCGTACCGACGACTAAAGGTGTGCACAAACTTCCATCCCCGTCATAAGATGACGTTGTACATTTTTGCCGTTACATTCGCCGCAAATGAAAAGCGACGGGACATTTTACGCCTTTTATAGACTTTGTCACATTTATCAATAAAGGTGAACGTCATTCGCTGTTCATACAAAGAAACTTGCTTGCAGCGCTAAATTTCAGAACCTAATTCTCAAACTTCTTACATAATTTTTCTTCCAGCTAGTAATATAATTTCAGTAGTCAAAAAATGTCATTTTTTGACTACTACGTAATATTTCAAAAAAATATTAAACACAAAAAACCAATGTGGCCCGACTGCGTTTTGGTGTGATATTTTGTTGTGTTTTTTATTTAACGCACTTTTTTGCTCTTATAAGTTTATTTATATATTACTAATACCATCGCGCCTTTTCCCCGTAGGAGTAGTCAGAGTGAATAGACCACCACACACGTCTATCCTGGCATATATTCCTTGCTTCTTCCATATTCATACATCTTTTCATACATGTCCCTTCGGTTCTGTCTGCTTTTGACATGACCAGACTTAAGATTTTGGTTTATCCAAGTCTTCATTGGTCGTCCCCGTCTCACGTTACCGTTCATTTTTACCATATATACTTGTTTTACCATTCTTTCGTCGTCTATTTGTTCTACGTGACCAAACCATCTCAGAGATCCTTTCTTAATCTCATCGATTATACTTGACTCAGATTTACACTATCACCTGATTTCATCATTCGTAACCCTATCAAACATTGATTTCCCACACATTCGTCTAAGAGATCGCATTTTCAGCTTTCATTCTTCCTCTACCAGTTCTATGTTTCACTTCCATACATAAGTGTTGGGACTAAAACTCCGTTGTGCACATTCAATATTACACTATTTTAAATATTTTTTAACTTATTAAGACTTTTTAGGCTTTATGCGTGTCAAGCCATAATAATTAACCATAAAAAATGCATAGTAAAATTAATTAAACTAATTTATAATGTCATGTGATGCAATAGAATGACAATCCAAAAAAACAAGGTTTTATATTATTGTGCAACACCTATGGTAAAGGTATATAGTGGGTTTTGCATGTTGGTTTAATTGGTATCCTGACGAAGAGGCGGGTACGTCTCGAAACCGGTAGACATAGAAAAGTTGGTAAGTAGTTATGTACAAATGTTTAATAACATTTAATAAAATGTTTGACCACAAAGTTAATGCTTTAAATATTAATAAACATATTTATTTGTTTATTTCAATATTTCAACAAGTAAATAGTACAAAAACACATTTTTTTACGGTATTAATTTTTGTGGATGCAACCACACCACTGGCCGTATGTACGTTTCGAAGTGTCAAATAAAAATTTATTATTTTTACGTGAATCACTCATATTAATCACAATGAACCGGGTTGTGGTCCCGTGGTAGTATTGTGGACTCATGGACCAAAAGTTCCAGGTTTATATCCCACTCTACCACTTCTCGATTTCCATTTTTCCAGCACAAGTTATTTGCGAATTTCAGGAAATGGTCTGAAAATTTAAATATTTGAATAAGTAATAAAAACTCAAGTATTTCTCTTTTAAAAAAAACAAAGAAAAAAATACATTATTCCCTTTCCGCACCTAAATGTGTTCAGGGCACTGCATAGGTACATAAACCGCAGCGTATCTTGACATTTTTTATTTACAAGAAATGATCAGTCTTACCCTTCAGAAGAAGTCCAGGGACTGTAAAATATTATTGTGTAAAAACACATGGACCATAAAATATTTATGTGCATTAACACATTCTTATATAAATATTTCATTGCATGATCATTTGACAACGAAAAAATATAAATTTAGCTACAGTATGTCTTTCATATTTATAACATTAACTTAAAGAACAAACATGAAAATCAAAAACTCAAATGTTTGAAGCACTTACTTTGTGGAATATTATTATTCAATGTACTAAAATAAAATAACTTTTTTTAAGCACCATTTTGTTTTTTATTACTTAATAACCAATTAGTTTCGGCAAACTTCTCATAGTATGTCTCCTATCAGCACGTTATGTTAGTGTAGTTAGGGTTCTGACGAAAATACGGGTAGGTTTCGAAATCAGTAGACGTAGAAAAGTCGGTCTTTGATTGATTACATACAAATAACATTTATTAATTTTATTACCAAATAATTTATTTTTTTGCTTATTTCTTGATTACTTCAAAACTGGCTCTTTAAAAAAAATGTTCATCACAACAAGCCAGCCAGGAGGCCCAGGCTTGAGAAACATCGCATCATTATTTTTTTCTCACCGGGAATCCAACCCGGAGCCTTTCGTGCGTACGTCAAGTGTCTTAACCTCTTCACCACTGAGGCCACCACTTTCATTTTACTAAACAGTTAAACGGTTTAATCACGTGTCTACTAAATCTCTACAAAGTATAAACATAACTACAACCTCCCTCAATCCAAACTACCCCACTATAATCTCCACCCCCCACACTCCCTTCCAACTCACCTGTCCAGAAATTACAATGCACGACATACTGAGTTGTTATCATTCATTGTCACACATCCACCCTATTATGAATTCCAGACATGCATTCAATATGCAAACTATAATTTTGCTAACTGAAATAAAGCTAAAAATGCATTTCCAGTGTCATGATAATGGGTTAAAAGCATATTGCTTATAACAATGCAATCTTTATTCCTTTGTTTGACCCTCCATACCATTAAAATTTTTGCAATTTTTGTAGGCAGCATATTTTTTTAGTAATTAGTTAAATTATACATTTTAACCTTTCCGGTATCAAAAAAAATGTAAGTTTAGTTAGTATTTTTTTGCTATTGTTTTTGTCAGTAAATATCTGTACCAGAAAAGTATACAGATGTAAGTCCGAAATCTATAAAAATACGTTATTGATGAAAACATGAAGTAAATAGTGATGTTTACTAATGACAGAAAGATATAAGTCCTATCATTTAAAGATAAAAAAATTCAAAATGCATGCGGATGCAAAAACCGTATCGTTTTAAAAGCCGACTAAAATACAAAACTATAAAGAAATTTTAAAATGTGTATACACATATGAAAAATAATGGATTTACTAAAAAACCTTCATTAAACAATTCGATCCTTCATCACCTTTTGTGTTAAATAAATCAAACTTATTTTAAAACGTCTAAATTAAAATTGATTTATTTAGTTATGGAAAAATTAAAATAATTCAGCAAGAATATTTGTAGAAGTTTTTAGACTGGAATTCAGGAAAAAAAATTCTCTCCTGAGCCTTCCAAGACGGCGCGAGCCAGCAGGTTCAATAAAGAAGCATGGTTTAGGCTCTCTTGAGGCATGCACAGCATGTGTTCAAGCCGAGTCATCCTTAAGACGCTCGTTGTAGAAGGCTACTGCGTCCGTTCTTGGACTTCAATGTTAGTTATAAAATCAAACCACCTTATACCTAATATTCTCCTCAAGCATTTACCCTCAAACTCAGAAGTTTGTTGTTCTGAGTTTTGGTAAGGTGCCAAAATATACTAACTTTTCAACCAAACGAGTGAATTTTGATCTATAAATAACTTTCAAAGTAAAGAAATGTTTTTTTTTTATCATAATGTTACATATTAAAATAGTGAATCCTAGATTACAGATGTTTTACTGCATTAAAACAAAGTGGACTTCAGATTTTTATTTCGTAAATAAGCATTTTTTGTGACGAAAGTGAATTTCAGTGTGTTATTCGCGTATAAAATGGCTTATTGCGATAATTTCTGCATTTTTAACTTCAAAACGGTGAATGTGGACTCTCGAGATATGCGAAGAATCTCTCGGAGAATCTCTTAAGTACAGATTAATATGGTGCAGTTTTCTGTGCAGGCATAAATACTTTTATGTTCTTATAATGTAAACATCACATTAAAATAAAAATTCATATTACGCGATGTAATGACAAATTTGAGATCTTTAATAATAATAATAATTTTATAACTAAGGCAGTGTTTCCCAAGGTGGGTACGCCCCACCGGTGGGGCATAACGCCCCAGTAGTGGAGCACCACGCTTCAGAGATGAGACACGTCGGCATTCCACATATAAAGGGTGATACTCATCGGTCATGCAAAAAAATGCCTGAGATTTACAAAATTGAAATAAACGCTAAATTGTTTTTAAAGTAGAGTGAAACCCGTTACAATTTCAATAATTATCTAAAAACACAGAAACTTTGCAGGATGTAGGAATAATGGCATAGATTTGCGAAGAAACTAACACAAAATGTCAAAATATTACTTTGCATGCCAGAAAATTATTAATACCACTTCCCACATCTTATTTGATGGAATGTCGTTTAAGCGCCATAAGCGATTTACTCATTAAAAAACGAAATCGATTGGATATAACTAATAGAGGTATAGAGGGGACCTAAGACTGAAATTAACTAAGTTAGCAAGCGTAACTGAATTCAATCATGAATTAGGCGTCAAGATATGTATGTTTGTACTCAATTTCAACTGTCACTTGTGTTTTATTATTGTTTTCATTATTATTTTTTTCTACTTAATTACATTTTAAATTCGTGTTTTGTAATCATTTCAGTTATAATATTTGTATTAAAATAGGTTTTATTTCATTCCATTAGGGGTTTATATGTTTACAAACATATTACAATATGATTTGAAAATTTACCTGCTATTTAATTGAAAAAGATGCCGGTGAGGCATCTGACTTATGAAAAGACTACGGTGCGGCATGGCATAAAGAAGGCTGGGAAACACTGTACTAAGGCAAACTTACGATATACGGGAAATTAAATGCTTAAATTAATAGTCTTACGTATATATCCGTGTAAAACGCAGTGTTCCAGATAGCTGGTGAAATTTGGAGAACCTTCGTTTACCTGACACACCATCGGTGCGCATCGTCTGCCGCCGACATTCGGGTAGAATCGGTGATTTACGTACAACCCCCTCCCCGCCCGCCCCCTCAAACTATAATACATTCTGTCCGATTAATCCACCTTTTACCTCCCCATCCGGCGGTGCTCCTGGTATCTCCGCCGGCTTGATGCATGGATAATATCGCGCGTGAGTGCGTCCGATTTCATACCTCGTATTGCAGAGTGTTTGCAATGGACCGCTCCACTACTTCTGCGCTTCCAGAAACGAATGGATCAACACGGCGAGGTTCTGACTCATTTATTTAGGTTTCAAATGATAGGTTAGATAAATTGAAATAGTTACTTCAAACTTATAATATTAGAAATCAAACACTAATTTGAGACTACTGAAGACTTTACTTTATTTTTACAAATATAAAAAATATAAAAACAAAAAATTTCGTGACAATTGTTTCGCCTTGTAAGGGCATTTTCAAACGAATATAAGGACATTCAATCCATGTAATCTTCACATTCATTTGAAAATACCCTTACAAGGCGAAACAATTGTCACGAAATTTTTTGTTTTTATATTTTTTATATTTGTAAAAATAAAATAAAGTGTTCAGTAGACTCAAATCAGTGTTTGATTTCTAATATTAAAAGTTTTAATATGGATTTCTACAAAATAAACACCAAATGAGTTACATGATCGCCTTCTGAGGAACTGGTAACAAGACAGACATAACAAGAATACAAATACAACAAAATAAAATTCTTAAACTAACATACAACCTACCCTACCTGACCTCTACGACTGAACTGTACAAAAAAACACATCAGTTTGACATAAACTACTTGACTAAAATTGAGACCTTAAAAATTGTGCACAAAATAACACTGGGAAACATCCAAGACGACGACATAATATTAGTCAAAAATGCTGACATACACAAATATAACACCAGACAACAACAACACTATCATATTGAAAAAGCAAAGACAAACACAGGACAGTCAAAAATACTACATAATGGACTTAAACACTACAACGACTTACCTTACTACTTGAAAACTTTTACTGGAGACAAATTTAAAATGAATATGAAAAAGCACATGATGACTGAACTAACTAGACTAGACGAGACATAAAATGAATAGACAATATTAAATTTCTAATGTAACCCTAACGGGTTTTTTAAAATTGTAAATTTAAAAAAAAAAATAATAAAAATAAATAAATAAAATCAATCAATCAATCAATAGTTAATTCAATTTTACCCAAAAAGTGGACATTTATGTAGTTTTTTTAATAAATTATCAAAAAGCTATTTTATATACGAACAACATATAAATAACTCAACTTTACTAGAGTAAAAATATATTAATCGTACGCGCTATATTGAAAACAATATGAAAATCAAACAAGGTATTAAGAAAATCTCAATTACTTGACGATATGGTGTTAAATCATTAAAATATTATAGTGGCAGTCCTTCCTCCAACTTTATGATCATTGTAGGTAGGTCATATGGGGCCCTACTTATAAACCTGGTATAAAGTTACACCTAGGAATAGTAGTAGAATAAGGATGGTATTTCCGATACGGCGGGATTGCCACTATGCCTAGGCATAACTTTTCACCAGGTTTATAAGTAAGGCCCATTACGTGTCTAATATTTATCACCTCATTATAAACATGGACAAGCTGGATAATTATTGGTTTTAACATTTGAAGGAAAGGTTTATCTGCTCATAAAATGATAAATTTAATAACAATAAGTAAAAACTGTTCCGTTAAAGCAAAACACGTATGACGTAATAGTTACTGATTAAATTAATAAAGTAATAAAAAGTATTTTCAAGAAAACAAAATAATTCAAAAGAAGTTTAAAGTTACATTTATAAACCACTTTTATATGGCACTCATTGAAAACATCGTATATTTTGTAATTTCATGAATATTTACTAAGCGAAAATAAAAAGAACATCTCTGCAAAACATCAGGGCTTTTACAATGAAATAAGTATACGATTTAAAAAATCTAACAATGTTTTGAGTATGTCCAAATGATTGCGGACTGGCTAGATTTCCTCCCTAGGGAGTTATTCAGATCTTAATTTGTTGCAACAGAGGGGAACCATTTTTAGAAGAGAAGCCAGTCTGCAAACATTTGGCCATACTCAAAACATTTTTTAATCAACTAACTTGTAAAAGAGGAAGTATACAAATTGGATAATCGTTTTCCGGCGTTTTCTAATAGGTGAATTGGTTCAACCGGATAAATCTCACACACTCGATAAAGGTGTCAGCTCTTTTACTTCACAAAAGTCAACAGATGAAAAAGTTGAGGAAATGTGGATGTTTAAACATAGACAGAATGGTGTATGTTACACAATGAGTAAAACGGCCGTGTAAACTAGCCAACGACAGGTCATAAGCCTTGTAAATGGCTAGACTTCCATATTCCCTTCTCAAAAATGTTTCCCTATGTTGTAACAAATTTAGAAAAAAATCTAAATTTAACCAAAACCTGAGATCACCAATAAAAAAATTGGCTTTGAAAGTTAAATATGCGTGAATATGAGAATAAATAAAACATAATACGTTTATGCCAGTATTTGATCACTCAACAGGTTAAAACCCTTAAAAGACTTACAAAGTATAAACTTACTGAAACTATCAAATAAACACACGTTAGAATACAGCATTTATTTATTTATTTTATTTTATTTGGAAAATCAACAGTTTTACATACATATAGTAAACAAACAGATATAGTGTATAAATTCAGAACTAATAACAGATTTCCACAAAGTATACAAAGTTAGTAAAGAAAATATATCACATATTAAATAAATACATATAAGTTTGTATGTATTTTTGTTTATACATATAGAAATGTTATTTTCATGTACTCGTAAATATTTTTCAATAAACAAAGATTTTTTTTTTTTTTTAGAACAGTAAGTTATTATAAATTGGGCGGGATTAGGACAAAGATGCTTGAAGAGAGGGTAAGGATGGGAAGGGAGATGTACATATTTATTATTATAATGTCTACTAAGTTACATAATGCATTTTTAGTGTAAATTTTGAATCTGACAGAGTGATGTTTGTGTAATCTATATCTTTAAATTTTGTATTGTACACTGAAAAAGTCCTACGAAAAAAAGCATTTTTAGCATACAATGTTTTACTTATTGGTACATGAAACAGGTGGTACCGTTTACAAATCCTGACTGGCACATGTATTGTTATTAAACTAAGTAGTTCTGTACAGTCAACTATTCCTGTATGGTTATATTGTTACAAGTAATAACTTTAAGGGTTAATCACAGGGAGAACTCAAAGAGCTCGATTCCGCAATGAAGAAATAAAACGGACCTGTGGCACCTAAGAACTTGTGCGATGCAGCAGATTGAGAATAATATTCTGGAGAGATTGTGTAAACAGAATGGACAACTCTTAAATCCCTCACAATGCATCTAATGAAATCCCACCCAATCATCGTGATCTTGCAAGACCGCCTAAAAGACAGAGGGATAAAACAGATCTTTATGCAGAGGAAGAAGATGAAGACATTATCCGTATAGAAAAGCATTAAAATGACATGAAAAAACTTGTTATTGCTGAAGAAAAACATGCATATTTATAAGGCTGTAGTCTGGTAAAACGCTCGTAAAATTAGGAATCAAATTATTTTGCCATTTTAAAACGAATGTTTTTTTTTAATTACGCAAGTATAAAAAAAACATAAATTAGATAAAAACAATATTTTGTAAATGTATTTCTGTTACTAAACCAAAATATAATTACTTTTAGACCAGCAGATTACGCCATTATAAATTTAGACTAAACCTAGGTATCTGGGATTTCAATAAAAACGAGGTATTAAACTCAAATTTATTACAATAATTTGAAAATAATAAATTGAACATGAAAGTGGCAGAAGATAAATTTTAATTTTTTGTTTTTAAAAAGAAATACAAGCATTTTAAATCACATAAATTTTTATGTCATTTTCTTTAATTGCAACGTAAAATTATGCCTTCGGTAAAACTTTTAAAAAATTTTAAAATGTTTTAGCTAAAACCTTTTTTTAAAGAATTGTGTTCTCTTTTTTTTAAAAGAATATAATTCTGGTTGTAATATTTAATTTATAACAACATCTTATTTACGTTTTTATGACCTTCAGACCTGCCTGTATCGTTTTCAGTAAGAGCGCGATTAAAAAAAACTTTCGTTTCAAAATAGTGAAATCGTATGATTTCCTCATTTTGCGTGCGTTTTACCAGAGTACAGCCTTAAGTACGCCAACTACGATGTTCTCGTTTTTTTATTTCTTCGTGTTACAATTTATATTGAACATACTTGTAAATTACAAATGTGTAACCTATTATTCATATTTACCTACATCACTTGCCACGGCCCTTGACACCAACAATAATTATAAAATCCCATAAATTACATCTGCCGCCCCTGCACCGCATTCGAAAATGGAACGTGTGCGATACTTTTTGTTATCTTTTGAATTTTCGCGCGAATGCGGCTGATTTACCACACGTGGAAAAATACCTGAAATTATTTCAAACCCGTATTGTGTTTTTAACCGCCTGGACTGAATTTTAATTTCCCTGGCTCGAATGCGCATTTCGCCGCCGAAAAATTAAAAGTCGAACAAAAGAGTATTTTTGTAATATGGCGGGCTATTTCGAGCGGCTAAATATTTTCATCGTTTTATTACGATTGAATACGCAATTTAGCCATGTCAATTACAATCAATAATTTTACCTATTATATTTTTATACAAAATGTGCAATTTCTTTTATATGTATTTTTATATAATTGCGTTGGTTTCAAGACACACTTGCGTCTTTATCAGGGCACTTATTTCACTAACACATTTATTTATTTATACATACATTTCATATTAGAAAAAATGGCACAAAAAACAATGACAAAATTTTTATTGTACTAGGAGTAGGCTCAGTATATAAAGGGTCGGCAAGCCAAAAATATTAATATGCCTAACTTTGCAATCTAATACTTGTTCTAAGAAACCGATTTGTTGCTCAAATTCCCATAAATAAAAATAATATTAAAGTCATAGAACAGTTATAGCCCAAAAGAGAAAAATTATATCTATAGGTTACGTTATTATAAAATATGAAACATATATAGAAATATCTTAATCTGTCTGCATTGGAGAAACGTAGAACTGTAATTGACCTTATATGCATTTTTGAAATACTTACTACTAAAAGTGATCTCTACTTCAATCAATTTCTTTTCATGTTCCTAACCATGTCACCAAAAGTCAAAATCTGCTATTTATCAAATCTTCTAAGAGTAACTTTTGTTTTTATGCCCCAATTTCCAGAATGTGTAGATTAGTCGATTCGTCACACAACATGGATTTTTTGGGATAGATCTTCCGGCTTTTCGTAGATCTTCGCCACAAAAACAGTGTGGGATGAAAGTGGATTGGCATGGGTAAGCTCGAAGTTTTATATGTTGTCGATTGTGTTTATGAATTTATTGTATACAATTATTTTATTGCCCTTGTTTGTCGTTGCTACATAGTTTTTTTTTTTGTTTAGTTTCTTGTATATTTGTTTTTTCATATAATTCTTATAATTGGCTTAGGCCGTACATAAAATAAATGAATATACTGGGTCTAGAGATTTTAAAATGGATTCAAAACAATCGTAATGTTTTCTTTCATTCTTGATGATGGGGAAAACGAATTTTTACTGCGGATGCGGGGAGCTAAATAGCACGGGGCTAAGCTCTACGATATTATTGAGAGGAGTACCCTAGTAGCGATGAGGTACGCGGTGTCAATTGTCAATCACAACATCTAATAAGGAAGATAGACTGAAAAGGAAACCACTAACCTGTTCCAGTCTTTCTCAATCCTACAGCACTTCGGATCCAACACTTGACGCCAATGATGTGGCACCAAATACTCGTAACACAAAAAACCTTCTGCAGCAAGCTTCTGGCACCACACTGGCGCGATTGGATGGACAGTAAACATAATGCGGCGTAGCGATTATAAAAATGATCACGCGGCTAGACACTAGTGGTTCCGTTGAGTCAGGTGATAAAGGATACTAAGGAAGGATAGGTGGGATAGGTTGAATATTAAAGTAGTGACAATAATCAACACTGCATACCTACATAATATATGAGCAACCAATTGAAACTATTTTTTAAAACCCATTGACATTTTATTTCACATAGACATGCTCTAAGCCCTCAAAAATGATAACCTTTTGGATAAACATTGTAAAAAAGATTTTGTAACTTTTCATCGGTAAATATTTGTTCATGAGTGATTAACAAAGCTTAAAACAATTAATATTAAAATATTTACACTATTTTTTTAAACGTCAAACTACGGTTAGCGACGTTATTGCGAAGTTCTTCTTAGTTACAGGGGTGCACTGATAGAAATACGTTTTAAAAATATAATAAACGTGACTTAATATTATTTTTGCTTCCGCCCAAAACCAGTGATAAGAAATAAATGGGCCTGAATTATAAGGAGTTGAGGGAACAATCGGATTTGAATCCACTAAAAACGAATGTTGGTTATTGACGATAAATACAAACTTTTTACTAGCTGAATTTGAGTATCCTTCTATATTTGTCTTTGAGTAGCATATGCATGATCGTTAAATGCACTTCTGGAATAATATAACCAACTCAGTAAGTATGCGTACGTTTTCGTGTCAATACTTTTTTTAATATTTTACTGTATAGGGTGCGTCTATGTATTGATATGTCAATGCTGAAAGAAATTTTTTTTTTGGTTGAATGACATAATCAAAGTGATATTGCATTAAAATATTCATTTTACTATCACGAGTTTCTCAACCCCTTTTTGGAAAAAAAACGAAATCCAAAAAGGTTTTATTCTTTTAATTACTTTTTTCGTCGATTCATTAATCGAATGACATCACATTATGTCCCCCTCCCCCCGTTTGCAGGTGCTTCCCGTACACGTCACCTTTCCACCCCCGATATCACCCCTCTCTCCACCTACCCCCGCAGGATCAAGTCACTGTCCACTTGTCAACAAGATGGATTACAAGCCAGAGGCAATTAATTGCACGCTGATTTAGGTGACGCACTAAGGTAGTGTACCTATTTTCACAGATACGTGCATTTGTAGATAAATGAAACCAGAATTACGTTTTGAAAAAACTGTCGAAAAGTTCGTAGATCTAACGCAGGAGAGGGGAGGGTATCATTATAATTTATTCATTTTTACTTGCACATGTAGAACGAAAGAACGGCTAAGAATATTTACAGTGCGAATGTTGATGGATGCAGAAATAGAGGAAGACCGAGAAAGACATGGCATGACCAAATCCAACAAATAAATAAAGATGGAAATGTCAAAAGTCGGAATAATCGGCGCGCGTGCATGATAAGACGTATGAATGTAGAGGAAGCGAGATCTGTATGCAAAGATAGAGTGATGTGGCGTTCTATCCTCTCTGCCTACCCTTACGGGGAAACGGCGTGATGGTTTGTTGTTGTTGTTATTGTTTCTTTTTTAAGGCATGTGTATTTTTTTATAGTACATATTGTATATTTACATATTTATATTATTTAATAGTATAAATATTGTATATTTTTAATCTGTTTTTACTAATTTTTTTTGTTATATTTTTAACCATGTTTTTTCACAATGTTTGTTGTTTTTAATACGTATTTTACCATATTTATTACTATGTATTTTGTTATTACGTAACTTACTTGGTTTTTAAAGATGTGGTTTACTGTGCCTTTTACTATATTTTAACCATGTTTTTTTACTGTGTATTTTACTATGTTGTTCACTACATTTTCGCAATGTCTTCAACCTTTATTATTTTTATGTATTGATGACTGTTTTGTATAAATAAAATTGACTGCCTTAAAACGGAGTAAATAACCCTAGTTAGACAAATAAAGCAACTTTATCTAAATGTATAATTTTATGTATTTGATTTAAAAAAATTAAATTATTTAAATTATATATTACAAGTCATTTAATGGTAGAAAATATGGAACTTAGGGCATTTACATGGCTTATTTTCTGGTTTGGTGCCCATTTTACACGCTGTAACATTCACCATTCTCCCCATGTTTAAATATTCATGTTTCTTGAATTCTTCCGGGTATTGATTTTTGTAAAATTAAAGAGCCGAAACCTTTATTTGTGCAGGTTAGATTCATCTGACGCAACGTAAACGCCTGAAAAAATATTTTTTTTAAAAACACTTTTTGGACCAGGGGTTAAACCAAAAATATTTTTAGTTTTTCCAAATGCTTGTAGACAAAACTAAATTTCACTTCCTAGGGAATGAAGAAACTCTTTAGGAAATAAGAGCACAGTGTGTAAAGTGACAACTTGTACCATTCAATGACAGTTCATAAGACTACGTTTCTAAGATGATCTCCACATTTGTTTTAATATGTTAATATTAATAGATTGACAGATTTGGAGATGGACATCGTCATTTCCATGCTCAGTTATATGAATAACATAGGCAAGAAATAATATAATTGTCAATATTCCTTCCTTTAACACGTTTGGTCTAAGGTGTGAGAATTGTTTCCCTGCTAAATTGTTCAATATGCTCTCCCATAAAATAAAGTTTTTTTTATATTATTAATATTCAAAGCATAACCTTTGTGGTCCAACATTTTAATATTATGTTAATCAAATTTGTATAAAACCACTCACCGACTTATCTGTCTACCGGTTTCGCACCTATCATGCATCGTTTTACTACACATTTGCCTGAGAAATTGCATTTTGACTGCATTTAACCTACTTTCATAATTATTTTTCCAATTCCATACTTCACTCCCATACGTTAGAGTTGGCACTAGATCTTCATTGTGAACTGCTAGTTTAGCTTCCTGCGATTTGTTTGCCAAAGTAGATTTTAGTGCACCGTTCCCAATGTTCCCGGCACTCACCCTCCTTTCAATATCTTTCTCGGTCTTTCTATCCCTAGTAAACATGCTTCCCAGATACACAAATTCTTCTACCTGATACAGAATATCTCCGTTGATCTCACATTTAGTTATATTTTCATCCCTTTCAAAAACCATCACTTTAGATTTATCAACATTCATAAGCAAATTGCTTTTCTTGCATATATCGTAAACTTTTGTTACCAAGAATTGGAGGTGCTAACAAGAAGCACGACATCATCCGCATACAGAAGACAGTTAATTCAAAATCCATTTCATATATTTTTATCGATATTTGTAGTATGTGATATTTCCCTATTGCTGTTTTTTTAAACAAATTATTCTGTCTGTTTTTACAAAAATATCGTATTTTTAACAGTGAATTTAAAGTACCTACGATTTTTTTAGAAATATTTAGAAATCACTTTTGTATGGATGCTTAAACTGAGAAAATTAAAATCTAGTAATATCGTTTTGGAATATTTTGGACACTGTTTTTAGAAGGAGGTCTTCAAATATAAAATGAATTTATACGAGTAAACGTATATTCTTGTACGTGTTATTTTGTACAAAGTAGGGGATTTTTTAAAAGTAAATTGCAAGGTACACGAATATTTTCCTAAGTACGAGGGTCCATATTGCCTACCTACAACTTATGTACATACGTACCTAAGCCCTGTCGTATTTCGATTGATGAGTGTATCTCTTCAGATTACAGGAGATCTAGGTTATTTGCTGCCACTTGATTGATGATTTCTCCATCGATTGAAAGTTTTTATAGATTCAGGTTGGATGATGGCAGAAAGGGAGGGGGAGGGTAAAACATAACAAAAGAATTTCCTTAGTTAAAACAAGCGCAGTCATTCCCGAGAGGTTTTATTATGAAAGTTTAAAAAGTTGCCATTGTTAGGAAAGCTTTGTTAGAATCGTGTACAGATGAAACTCTCGCGCGATTTCTTAAATATATGGAAGTGGTATTTTTTGTATAATCAGTACGTCCAAAATGATAATCTCATGATAAAATTTTAAATAATTGGACGAGGGAAAATTTTGGCATATTTTAGGCAGGAAAAATAAAAATTCGGTGCTTAAGAAAATGCTCATGTATTGGATATTTATATAAGTTGAGAACACAAAAATAAATTTACAACAAATTTGACAATAATTTTTTCTGTTATTTTACAACCAATTATTCAATTATCAATAGCATCTTCACCGTACCTTGCGCAAATATCGCAAGCAGCTTTATTCCTTCGGTTGAACCCGAATAGAATTAGGTTTCGAAAATGCTCACTTTTGTTTAATGGACATTCTATCTTGAAAGCTTGTAATCAGGTAAAATAATATATCTAACGTTAAAGTAAACAAAACATTTTTTGGAGCAGAAATTTATCTTTCGGATAACGTAACCATTACCATTTGTTTTACGTTTGCTGGTCATTTTTTAGTTTGGAAAAATAACTATTTTTTATATTCACGCACACCGCACGGTATGAAAAAAAATCTGACAGTAACCTATTTACCAGGTATTTGTATTTGTATTTGGATAATTTATATAGGGCCGTTTTTGTGAAAATCACCTCAAGGGCGCTGATTACGGTTTAAATAACGGTCATAGGTTTTATAAAATATAAATATCCCCATGGAATGTAAAATAAGATGCGATGTTCTTAAAATGTTTCTCTGACATATTCGTGGGCATAAAAATGATACCAATAAAATCTAATGGCATTAATATTATTTACGTCAATTTCGTGAAACGGATGCATTAGTTAAGCATCTAAATATAGGGCTCGCCCTAGGAACGTGTTAAAACTTTACTGGCGACATATTCATCTCATCTTCCGCAATGTGTATTTAGTTTATTAGCGGATCGAATAATTATAAGCATTTTAATAAAGAATACTCAATATAAAAGTCATCGTGGCACTTCCACACGGTTTAACGGCTAACGGCGATAAAAATGGGCCCCACGCGCAAAGGTGTGCGCAGTGACATCTATCGTCCAGTAACCTAACCGTTTTACATCGCCCATAGAAATCATGAAAAGATTTTTTATATTTTGCTTTGTACTAATGATATTCTTTTTTTTGATTTATTATTATTTGATTTAGTTTTATTTAATTGGCGTTACTTATAAACCTGGGCACTTTGATACATGACAGATGGCAGTAGGCATAACCATAGAAAAACATATCCGTTGAACTCGCATGCATCTTATTCCGAAATAAAGCAATGTGAATGTAGCTATGGTTGAAATACATGTCATGTCAATAATTCCAATAATAATAAATAATATAATTTGGCCATTCGGATCTTTAGCACATCTAGGTGATATTTTGTTATTATTTGTATTTTGTCGCGGGTCGATTACAATTTTCCAAAGGCGAAAATTTTGACGTTTAATTTCTAGATCGTAATTAAAGACGTACCTAATCATATATTTTTAGAACAAAATAATTATTTACTGTGATATTTAATCTAAAATGATTTCCAAAATGTGTACAGTGCTGAAAAAATATTTTTGATAATCTTAACCATCTTTTACGGTTCCAATTGAATAGAATCCGTTATTTGGTTTGTTAAATAAAATTATCACTTTTGAAATTCGTACATAAGTGTGATTGGTCACCATAGAATTAAATATTTATATGTTGGTCACTTTGTTTTCCAAATGTCAGTTTGACCACTACAATACTAGTTAACATTTCCAATAGACAAAATCTTAATAATGACCATAAATTGTGCAGAGTTATTCAATAATAAAACCACGTTCAGTATTTTCATATTTTACTAATTATTGATATATTATATTATGTGCACAATAAGTTTTTCTGGGTTATTATGCCGTGTGTCGTTCGTACTCTCTACCGACGTTTCACATCAACATCAACCCTGATGATGGACGCTGTAACGCGATCCGAAACGTCGGTAGAGAGTACGAACGACACACGGCATAATAACCCAGAAAAACTTATTGTGCATCTTAACGGCCGTGAAAATCTAAGAAGTTTAATTATATTATGTATTTATTTTTAAATACGTTTCAAAGATTAGATGAAATCGACGATTTATAACCTATTTAATTATTTTATTCAAAAGGTTTTATTTAATAACTATTTGAACAGGTTGGGTTAGAATATGGAGCGCTGTATTTTTTTATTTATTTGTTACGCATCAGAAAAAGCACAATAAAAATGACGATATTTTTGTTGATTTATGTCAGAAGCTGCTTCTCAGAAAATTACTTTATGACCTAACTTAATTTATTTATAAGAAATTCATGGCGTAGCCGAAATATTGTAATAAAAACGAGGATGTTTTTGTTAAGTGACGTTAGCAGGCGCTACTCAGGGGCGACTTTGTGACGTTAAGAAATTCATGGCGTAGCCGAAATATTGTAATAAAAACTAGGATGTTTTTGCTAAGTGACGTTAGCAGGCGCTACTCAGGGGCGACTTTGTCACGTGACGAAATTGTTTTATAAGAAATTCATGGCGAAGCCGAGATGCGCGGTGTTTCGAAATATGTCAGTGTAGGTAGCCGCCTAGTTATAATATAATTTTTGTACATGTATAATTCTTATTTTTGTATATGTATACTTATAATTTTATTATGTTTATATATAATTCTTATTTTAATATGTTTATGTATTAATCGCAATTTTTTTCCAATTATTTTTAATCGCTATCCCGTTTATAGATTATATTTGTAACACTTAATAATACATTTTTAAACGTATTAAATGTTATTTTTGTATTTTCCTTAATATTATTGTTCATGTATATTCTATATTATTAGTTCTTCTAATTTACCATATATTTTTTAGTTACAAAAATAAAAATGCGTATTTTTCTGTAAGAAGAAAGAAGAAGAATTTTTCTGTAATAGACAATCTATGGAAATAGTACACATCTATTTTCAGCTCTCAGTTGATCGAATTTCCAATCTTCTTTTTTTCGATGGTTAAAACTCTATGAAATTCAAAGACAATAAAATTTTTGCTGTCATGTATCGATGTGCCCAGGTTTATAAGTTGCCCCATTTAATTTATATTTACATTTTGAAAAAAAAATGTTATTTAATTATTCATTTACGGTTTTGCTTTATATAATATCAATGCCAAAAATTCATCTAATTATTATCTATATATTAGTTATCTTTTGACTGTACATTAGGGTGAAATGAAAGAGGTCTAAAAAGTTGCCTTTTGGATTACTCGGAATGCAAAAATCTTTTAAAAAATATTCTATACTACTTTTGGCCCTCAACCAGAGCTTTCGAAAAAGTCGATTTTATGCGCTTAACCGGCTCTCATTTCGTAATTAACTAAGAAAATCAGTCCAATTAAATTTTATAATGTGCATCAAACCTTATTAAATAAGCATCTAAGGGCGTGAGTTGCACTTTGTTTTGTGATAAATGGGTAGCATTGTTTTAATGAGCCATTGTTTTCGTCAATTTAGCCAGGCGCTCAACGGAATCAGTTCAACTGAGTGTAAACTTTTTGCATTTCGGTAGTTGTAAAACGTGTTCGAATTAGTAATGAGATTAAGTTATATACTTACTAACAAAAAAATAATTTTATCAATGTAGATATTAAACAAAATGTTCAGACAGTAATAAACTTCAAACCTCGGTTGAGGGCAAAAAGTAGTATGGAATATTTTTTTAATAATGTGATCGAAAATGCAACTTTTTAGACCCCTTTCACTTTGATGTCTAAAAAAATTAAGAAGTTCATACATCATCTAATTAATTAATTATAAGTAATTCTCATAAAATAACATTTTTTCTTTATATTTAAACTTAGGATATTGTTTTGCTTATATTATTATTTGATATTGTCATTTTTGGCCTGTGGTGTAGCGTTCAGCGCGTTTGCCTGCCATGCAAGAGATCTAGGAATCAATTTCCGACATGGTTAATAAATATTGATTTAATGGGGTGGTTTTACACCAGAATAATTTATAGTCCCTGAACAGACTGATCATCTTACCTTCATGTAAGAAAAATTATCAAAATACGATGCGATTGGTGAATCAATGCAGTGTCCTATGCACCACTAAATGAGGAAAGGGAATAAAGAAGAATTGTCATTTTTAATATGTGATGAGCAAGTCTAATATTATATTTAATTATACTTTCTTAAATAAAACATTTCCGCTCGACACGGGCGTTTACTGAAAGAACTAAAATGCACTGAACCCAATAAAAAAGTATTTCTATCTTGAAATAAATATATGAAATAAATTAACTACGAATTGAGCAGAATATACTTGGTATATTTTTTTGAAATTACCTGATTTTTCAACAACTAAACTACCTAAGGATGTTTAATTTTTTACTTCATGACTTCGCTGGGGTTGTTTTTATAATCTTCATTTTTTTAAAACCCTGCTTTTGATTCTACTTGTTCTCTCTCTAGAATATTATGGTCACATGGGTATTTTCTTGGACGTCCATGTTTTTATCATTATTATGTCTAGCCGTTTAAAAAAACAATTTCTGGTTGCACTATACAATTTTTAAAAAGCATGTTTTTTATATCTTTGCCCACTTTTTTAAATTTTTTTTCATAGCAATGATTTTTTTAAACCTCAAACTCGTAATTTGATATGAATCTACCATGAACACCAACACACGGCGTCGCTTAAAAATATTTACGGCAATCGATCCTAACGAGCCGGCCATTAAAATACATCTAGGCAATACTCTTTCATCTCTTCCATTTAGTTTTCGATAACGCGTATCCATTATATTTACGACAAAACCGCACTGAGGCCGTGAGTCGCTCCGGGAACCAATATTCGGCCATTTTGTAGCGTCCAGTTACACCTGAAATAACAAATTGGCGGGAAAGCTGATACACAAGGGGCAGACTACGCCTGTGCCTGCGTGGGTATTTTTGGTGACGTTCCCAGGTTGAATTGTTTACCTTTTTAATGTTCCAAGATACGCTGTTTATTAATTTATTTGTGAACTCAAGCTGCATTTAGCAAACATCTCTGGATTTATTACTTTTGATATAATAAAATAGAAAGATACCGTCAATTAGTCAAGTTGTATTCTTACTTCTACAATCTGAGGAATCCAGGTTGGTTCAAATAAAAAAGTTCCACAGTTTTAATAGTTATTTATTTAGAGGAAACATATAAGTTAACTTAAAATTTCCGAGTTTTGAGAAAAAGCGTTTGAGAAGAATATTAGACAAAATGTGGTTCGATTCAATAACTAGCATTAAAGTCCGAGAACGGACGCAGTAGCCTCCTATAACGAGCGTTTTGAACGCATACCGAAACGGTATACTTAACTTAGGTACTATCTCTATCTACTTCGGTATGTTCAACCGACTTGTCATCTCGACATCATATATCATGATTGAATCCAACCAATAAATGACGCCGAAATTATTTTCCGCGTTCCTTACTTAATTAAAATTTATGGTTCTCATTCACATTTTAAATAGGCTTCTGCGATATAACTATAAACGCAAATAAACCCTTATCAAAGCAAAAAATACAAGCTTGACAATTTTTTGACGGAGTGGAAAAAAAAAGTTAAAAAAATATTATCACCAAATTTATTTTTTATGGTGACAATGTTTTTACGAATAGATTCTCTTATATGTGAATAGGTCAGCAAATAGCCACTGAATCTAGCCGTTCAGATTAAAAACTGACAAGTGTATCAGAATCTAATTCAACTTCTAAATTTACCAATTTCTCTCTCGTATTTTAATCAGGCTTTTAAGAAAAAAACGGGCCACTTCAGAAACATTAATAAATTAAATAAATTGTAATTCAATCAAAAATTGTTTAGTGGAACAATTTTTTTTCATTTTTAATGAGTAGATATGTGTACCGTGGGGTACTAGATTCGTCGGTACATACCGATGTACCTACCACAAAACTTGAAGATGTGCGTCGGTGGTGTATCTTCGTAATCGCTCAGGACAATTTATCTACAACTATGACGTCATTGTGAAGGAATGATGTCTTTAACTTCCGATTGTAATCGCGGCATTGGAGGCGGTTGGTTATGTCCACGAGACGATGTAGAAAAAAAGAAGAAGAAGAAAGAGTTAGAACTTGTAGGTATTTTCTAAAAGTATTGTATTATTTAAATAAATAAAAATTATGAAATCACATGTCTATAATAATTTATGAACACGGACCGAAGACATAACATTTTTAACGCAAAATGTTGCCAACTAACACTATATTATGGAATAAAAATAGCTAGATATATAAATATGTTTGTAGGGCAATATTTGTAAAACTAACACTCAATTCCGCGACATTTCTGTCCTTTAAATTCCTTTCCCTCCTAAATTCTCTTCATCACCCATAAATTGTTTTAATATTTATAATATTAAACCGAAAAATAAGATATATCTTTTATTTACCAAGAATGTGACAAACATGACATTATTATAATGTTTATGTGGTGCCTCATCCTCTATGTCTACTTTTACTGTAAAATGTGTGATGGTAGTAGGAGTTTATTGATATTATTATTGTTTTTTTATTCACACTATTAACACCGCTAAAAAAATTATAAAAACAAAACCGAAAATACGTTCTAGGTGCAGATAGACATGCTACAACGTAGCACGAAAGCATATTATTATTAAGCAATCGCTACCTAGTGGCATGTCGGCATTTGTGTCGAAAACATTGCTAGTATGCTTAAAACACACTGAAAAATCGACTGACGACGCCGACGGTTGATTTTTGAGCGTGCTACCTGAGGCGGGGGCGGAAGGGAAAAATGCTCATAAAAAAGTTTGAACGCGCTTGTTAATTATAATTAGCATGCTAGTATCTATCAATCGTTCTTAGCAGATGTGCGTATGCGATTTCACGGCAAAATATCTCGCTAGGGAAACGAAAAAGGGATAAAATTTGCAACTCTTTACCGGAGCAACGAATGCCTCTAGAATCCGCAGTCGCCATTGAACTCATAAACTTGGTATAAAGTTATGCTCACGCATAACGGTGTAATATATATATAGAAGACAGCCCCTGATTTTGCCGATTTCCCACTCTGCTTTACCAAAAGGAAAATAAGAAGCAAAACCTTTCAACTTTGGAACGATCGTTATTTGAGTGAACCTACAGGAATTATTACTAAAATGTTTTTACCTACAATTTTCCATGCCTATGATTTCAGGAGAATGCGGAAAGCTGGCTACGAGCTCACCCAGCTTCTCACAGGTCACGTTGGGTTCATGGACTACCTGCATCGCTTCAAACTCTCCAAGATACGCTATACATTATTAGAGTAGTTTTTTCTTTGTAATACACGAGTTGGATGCTTTTATCTCGGTGAGTCTCGTTAAACAATTTAACAACGTTATGAACCTTAATGCGCGTGCGCAGAAATTCGAACATATTTAATAGAACTGGACTTAAAATGAAGAGTTTAACCAGATTCCAACGTATCTCACAAACACTATTACCACCAAAGTACCTTGATATTTAGTATGTTGATAAAATAAACACGCATACGTAGGTAGGTTATATACTGAAAATATTGTTTGAATTCGTTAAGTGCGTACGCTCGAAAATTTTCTGCTGTAATTTTAGGAATATTTGAAGATTTTGAAAAATATTTATAATCATTAATAATTAAACACATACTATTATTTTCAAATATTTAAAGGATGCCCCGCATCCACAGTTTAATGGGTGTAATGCGCCAATACTGAAGGGAATGGTTGAGGGATCGATTGCCAGAAGACGTCTACACTAAGAGTATATGGAGTGTTCACGCCAGCTGGTACAGGATTCTTGCGTCTATGGTCTCGTCAATCTCACGTGACATTCGAATGAGGAAAAAGACTCAGTTTCTTCAAAATACTATTAATTATCCAAATTCCGCAATGTCACATAAAGCACAATTGAAAACAGTGTGAAAAAGTTGAGCAGTACAGTTATTAAATACACAAATCAGCTCGAATAAAACCACAGGGTAAACACACCCTCATATTCGTAACTCGTAACACTCGAGGATGCGTACAAGCCTTGCTTGTGTCACTTAGGACCTTCCGTCATCGTCTCTAGAGGTTCACTTTTCAATGTCACAGAAGTAATAATTATTGCAATTGTTCTAAAAGATAACCGCAGTTTCTTTAAATGAGTACGTAAGTAAACACATTGACCTAATACACATAACACTCGAGGATGCGTACAATCCTTGTCTGCTACGGTTTGACTTTCCGTCAGCAACTCTACAAGCACACATGCAGACTCCAAGATGAAGACTGCGGCTTGTTACTCTCCCACAAGCTTTCCAAAAACCTATCTTAATTGCATTTCACAAAAAATGATACTGACATTTTAGTGTCAAACAAAATATTTCTGGGACCTTTTCAAACAATTACAAGATTTATCTTTCTCGATAAATTCAATTTTCTGTGACATACTAGGATAAAAAACAATAAACTAAACTAGAATCGTAATACTTAAGGTTAGGACAAATGCCCAGTTCATTGAAATATTACATTAAAAAATACAAGGGTACAAAGTATACACAGTACAAGAAATATCTCAACTTCGGTAGAAAACATTCAAAAAGGCATAAAACAATAATTCACGAAATACGAGCCTTATGAAAGAAATCAACAATATGAACATCTTGCTAGGTAGTGCAACAACATCTGAAATTACAAGTCGGTATACAAAATGAAACAATAAAAGTTCTCTTTGTTCGGTATTATTTTCCCGCCAAATCTTTGGAACGAAGTTTTTATTGATTTAAATGCGTTCTTTATCAAATATATTATTTATAAAAGAAATATTGATAAATTTAGTTTTGTCCGGTACATGGAGCATACATGCCACGATATGGACTATACATTCTATATAGAGAGGGATCGCTGAAGATCGAATGGAGTAAATAAAGATATGCATGACTTTGCTGCCAATTAATCAAAGAAGATAAAGCATCGCGTTTTGTCTTCATATGACATTTTAAAATTTTTCGAGTTACAATATATTATTTTGTATATAAATAAATATATAATTTAATAAATTGAAATCTTTTTAACGATACTTTACTAATAATTATTTACTTAAATTGGCTAAATAAATTAAATTTAAATAGCTCTGAATTGACGATACACATAGACATATTAAACATACCGTACGAACTACGAATTACTAATACTGGGTCATAACCAAGACTGACCGATTACTAATACTAATACCAGCCAATAATCACTAACCATACATCTGTTCCTTACTAAAATAAAGCTCACGTCAATCATACAAATAAATAGTCCGTCTCTTGAACCAAGGTGGATTTGGAACTAACACACGTCAATAAACCTGGGGCATCTCAAACTATAGAGATATTAGATATAACTACGAATATGTATGTACATTAGGGTGGGCTGATATTTTTTTTTCCGAATTTAGAAATGAAAGGGGTCTAAAAAGTTGCCTTTTGGATTACTCGGAACGCAAAAAATATTTCAAAAATAATTTGATACTACTTTTGGCCTTCAACCAAAGCTTGAAGTTTTCGAAAAAGTCATTTTTTTGCGCTAAACCGGCTGTCATTTCGTATTTAAGTAAGAAAACTCAGTCGAAGTAAATTTTATTATGTGCATTAAACCTTAATAAATAAGCATCTAAAGGCGTGAGTTGCACTTTGATTTGTAATAAATAGGAAGCATTGTTTTAATGAGCCATTGTTTTTGTCAATATTAGCCAGGCGCTCAACGGAATCAGTTCTGCGGAGTGTAAACTTTTTGCATTTCGGTAGTTTTAAAACGTGTTCGAATTTGTAATGAGATTAAATTATATCTTCACGAAACAATTTTTTTTATTAATATTGATAACTAACAAAATGTTCAGACAGTTATAAATTTAAAACCTCGGTTGAGGGCCAAAAGTAGAAAGGAATATTTTTTTTAATACTTTTTTATGTGATCCAAAATGCAACTTTTTAAACCCCTTTCTTTTTGATATCTAAAAAAATAAAAAAACTTAATACATCGTCGGCTCACTCTAATGTACATACAATAAATCGGCGAATCTTTTCTTCTCAAACTGTTAAACTGTTTTAATCTGGACAAAATAGATTCATTCTTAAATGTATTATATTAAGGTCCTTAGCTCTATCGGCCTCGTGGTGTAATGGTCAGCGTGTTTGCTTGCCATGTATAAGGTCTCGGGTTCGATTCCCGACATGGTTGATATGAAATATTGATTTTAAATGGCAAACACTGATTTGAGTCTGCTGAACACTTTATTTTATTTTTACAAATATAAAAACAATTATTTCGTGACAATTGTTTTGTCTTGTTAGGGCATTTTCAAACAAATGTGAAGATTAGATGGATTGAATGTCCTTATATAGTTATATAATTTAAGGTACTTAAGTAGAAAATAAAAATAATCTTATGAACTATGGCATGTACATTAATTATAATTGAGGGAAAAACCAATAGTCAAGGGCAAGGCAAAGTGTTGAAAAGGTAATGGAGAATTTAGGACGGTACATAAAAAAATTATTTTGGCAATACATCAGTCAGCAGTTGTCAGAAAGAGTTTAAGAAATATGGATGTTTAAACATACGCAGATTGCTGAAAGCTACACGGTGAGTAAAGTGATAACTTAAACTAGTCAGCGACAGCTCATAAGCCTTGTGAATGTTTAAACTTTTATATCTGTATATAATTTTTTTATAAAAAGAAATATTTGCGTTCTTATGATTTACTCAAATATTTATTTTTTAATGCCATTTTCAACGAGATGTAAATAACTCACTTTTATAAAATGTGTATCTGGAAAGTATGTTTTCAAGAGATGGAAGAGTAGAAAAAGATGTTGAAAGGAGAGTGAATGCGGGCAACAAAATGAACGGAGCACTAAGCACAGTAATTGCCAATAAGAATATGTCAATCGAAACTAAACTGGCAGTGCACAACGGAGTTTTAGTCCCAACACTTATGTATGGAAGCGAAACATGAAACTGTCAGAGGAACGATGAAAGCCGAATGAATGCGGTTGAAATGCGATCTCTTAGATGAATGTGTGGGAAATCACTGTATGACAGGGTTACGAATGATGAAATCAGGCGAGAGTGTAAATCTGAGTCAAGTATAATTGATAAGATTAAGAAAAGGTCTCTGAGATGGTATCTGGTTACGTAAAACAAATGGACGACAAAAGAATGGTAAAACAAACATATATGGCGAAAATGAACGGTAACATGAGACGAAGACGACCAAGGAAGACGTGGCATGATCAAATAAACCAAAACCTTAAGTCTGGTCATGTCAAAAGCAGACAGAACCGAAGGGCATGTATGACAAGATGTATGAATGTGGAAGAAGTTGGGAATGTATGCCAGGATAGACGTGTGCGGCTATCCATTCTCTCTGGCTACCCCTACGGGGAAATGTCGAGATGGCAGTAGTAGTAGTAGTAGTAGTAGAAAATGAAATAAAGTAGAGTGGGGTTCGAACCACGGACCATTGGTCCGTAAGTCCGAGGCACTAGCCACAGGACCACAATCCGATTCTCTTTTCAAATATATTTATTTATTTATTTATTAATAAAATCATAGAGTCTTTATATAAAACAAGGTACAAAAGAACAATTTAAAAAAAGTAAGACCAATTACAGATTTCACACTAATTTATTATAAATGCAGGAGGAGAGGGGAAAAATAATTTAATTCTAAAAAAGTAAAAATAAAAATATTACATAAAAAGTTCATAAAAAGGAGAAGACATTGTAAAGCTACTCTACTTTCCTCCCTCTCTCTCTGCTTCCATGAAATTTTCTATTTAATTGTAAAAAATCACAACCAACAATAAACTATTCGATGCAGGTAGTAGATGTAGGTAAGTATAAATTAAGAGTTAAAATCAAATGTTTAAAATTAAAAGTAAAAAAATAAAATTAAAATGAAAAGTTTAAATTAAAATCAAGTTAAAAGTTAAAATTAAGAATTGAAATTAAAAAGTTAGAATTGAATATCTCTCTGTATTCAATATTCTAGTTTTTTTTAAATATTCAAGAACAAAAAACGTTTGGGAACCGTTGTTCACGGCCTACAAAAAATAAATTCTTCATCATACATATTGGTACACGCATATACACAGCTTTTGTACCCGAGTTTGTACTATACCTACATACTAACCATTTCATTGGGTCCTGAGTATCATGTTCGGCTGGAGCGTTATTTTATTTTGGTCGATTTAATCACTTCGCTGTTTCGGGCCATTGACTGTTCTACAGTTGCTTTGTTTCTGTCATTCCCGGGCGATATTTTACTAAAACACGGCGAGTATGTTTTTTGTCATTATTACAATTCCCATCATTAGATGAGACTGGAATATCCAGGCAACAAGGTAAAAAATCTATAGATTTCATGGCATAGAATTACAAAAGTCCAGAAACCGCGTACACGTATCAAACCGAAGCCGACTAAACTACTAAAATGAGAAATTTCGGATATTAGTCACCTTACACTTAGTACAATACGGCTGATTTAAATTCAATTATGCCGTGTTGTGTCGTTTTTACGTGTCAAAATTCTGATGGAATTAAAAGAGAATATGGTGGGATCACATTCCATGTGTAAGTAGCGAATCCATAATAATATTATTGAAAAAATATATTATTTTACCGTCAGTCAGATTGTTAAGTAAAACAAGGCAGACGTTTTGTTAGTATTGGCAGGGTAGCTAAAATTTTTATCCGCCTTCAATAAGCTTTATTCATATTCTTATTCTTAGAGGTGGGGGTCAATGTTATTCAAGCTCCTGACGTCACTGCGACCTGTGAAGATCTATTGTGACGGGTCCCCGTGAATAGTCCTCGCCCTCCAAGCCCAGGTCTATAAAGAGCCTGGCTGCTGTGTGGAAGACTAGAGTTAACATTTTGCTAAATCTCACTCTTAAAAAGTCTTAGCATAATATTCAACGGCATTGATTAACTTAATTACCAAACTATTAATTAAAGTTTTTTTTTAGGTTTGCCCAATAAAAGTATCTGTTTTTTTTTTTAAGTCCAGTTAGTAAAATATTTTTTGTGGTAAAACATAACATAACATAAGACAAAACTTTCTTTTATTTGTGTTATGATAATATTTGTTTGCGTTCTGGCAACATTACGCGACCACTTCGCGAATGCGCGCAGGTGTAATGTCGTGCAGGGGAAGGGCATTTGGCAGACTTATGGACACAGTGCGATGTGTGCAAACCTCATTCTACGCGTCTATTGGTATATTGTAATTCTATGTTTCATGGTAGAGTGGTAAGTGATTTTAGCTACTACGCATGAAGTCCCGGAATTGATTTCCATCGTGGAAGATATAATATTAATGGACAAATACGTTTTGTGCAACAAAAAAAAAATCAATAATAATTGAGTTTTTTATGTATTTTAAAATTAATTAATCAACAAATTTAAGTCACCACTTGATATAATATATAGCATGGTACGTCCTTTCTTTGATACAATAACAAATTACTAGCGATACTCATACAGACACACCGTACAAAATATAAATGAGATTATAATTATTTATAACTGTCCACAGCATGAGTTTCTAGAATCATGAGAGAAAAAAAATCAGCAAAATACATTTTTTTAAAAAGAACCTTAAAAACAAGAACAAAATAAAACAAATATTAGTAAAGGAAAAAATTCTGAACAGAAAAAAAAACAGAACCTGAAAATTTTTCACTCAAGATTCATTCGTGCATACCTAATACTTTGTGCAAATGTAAAAAAAATAGTTTTTATTTAATTAAGTAAATTCAATAAAATACTTAGTGGTCATAAAAGATTCTAAACTTATCTGGAAAGATCAAATTATAGAAATATCCAAGCAAATACGGAAATCAGCATACATTTATAAAAGCCTAAGAAATATTTTGAATGCTCAATTTATGAGACAAATTTACTTTGCTTTTTGCCAAAGCAAACTATCATAATTGCAATTAAGCTTGGGGAGGTTGCTCTCGTTCAATCCTTGAACCAGTAAAAATAGCACAAAAATGGATCATGAAGATCATTCTCAAAAAACCCTTGAGGTATTCAACGGAAGATCTATTCGCTGAGTTAAAGATATTGGATGTTAGACAATTGTTTGTGAGGTGCCTACTACTTAAATTTTATGATAAATTAAATGAAGTCAAAAGAACCCAACAAAATATAAACACTCGTTCAGCAACACAAATTAACTGTATTGTCCCATTTGTATCAACCAGCTTTGGTAAAAAGCAATACAATATAATTGCTCCAAAAATATTTAATGATTTATTGCCAAATATAAAAGATTCAAAATGTAAAACAAATTTTAAAATAAAAATAACTGCACATATAAATAGTGTAGCGAGAGATTTTTCTGAAAAATATATTTAAATCAAAAAACGTAGTACTTTATATAATTGGTACACATATTATTTATATTTTTATGTATTTCATTGCTTTATACATGTTTTATTTTATATTATACCATATTATTTATGTTTAAGTAACATGTATTCTCGGCACATATATATAATTTATATTTGTAGAATAATGATTTTTAATTTCTTACATTTGATTAGCTAGGCATTTATAGTTAAGTAGTTTTAGTTTTTCTTTTTTATGTTATTGTTTTGTTAGCATAGAACTACTTATGCTCTTAAGATAGAAAATCTCCATCTTAGAACAGGCTGTGCCATGTTAGATTGAGACTACCATAAACAGAGAACACTCCGTTTTCATTTTACATTAATTGGTTTCATATAGATTCGATATGTATAATATTTTTTTTGCAATAAGTTAACAAAAAAATAAAAAAATAAATAAAGTTTATTATTTAATTCTTGTTCCAAATTTCCATAGACAAAGAAAGGTTATTCATAAAAGATTTGCACGATTTCTCTGTGTAAAATAATAATAAAGTTGCTTGAATACGCTCCATAGACGATGATGAATCATATCTGAAAATATGTGTTTGTATCTCTAATTCTAGTTAGGAACACACGAATGTTGAAAGTAAACGGCTTTCAATGAGAGTTCCGTCCGATTCTCCTCCAATTAGCGAGCTCTAGCATAACAAATCACACTCATGAATGTTCATTACAGTATAGTTATCATTAATCCATCACCGATTATCCAGGATCAGGAAAGATAGCATAAACAATAAACAAAGGAACGCACAGTTTTTTCATTCGGAATTCAAGACAAATAATTCAAACATGTTTTTTTTTATGTTCCCTCGCGTGATAAAGATAAGATTAATTAATCAAATTATGTATTTCTGACATTTTACTTTTATGTATGTCATACGTCAGTTCATTCTCACTAGTATGTTTTGAGTATGTCCAAATGTTTGCAGACTGGCTGGATTTCCTCCATAGGGAGTTATTTAGATCTGAATTTGTTTCGACAGAGAGGGAAAACATTTTTGAAAGGGGAATATAAAAGTCTAGGCGTTTACAGAACTTCTGATCTGTCATTGGCGGGTTTAATCAGATTATGTATTTCTGACATTTTACTTTTATGTATGTCATACGTCAGTTCATTTTTACTAGTATGTTTTGAGTATGTCCAAATGTTTGCAGACTGGCTGGATTTCCTCCCTAGGGAGTTATTTAGATCTGAATTTGTTGCGACAGAGAGGGAAAACATTTTTGAAAGGGGAATATGGAAGTCTAGGCGTTTACAGAACTTCTGACCTGTCATCGGTGGGTTAAAGTGGCCACTTTACACACTGTGTAACATTCACCATTCTGCCTATGTTCAAAAATTCACATTTCCTCAACTCTTCAATCTGTTGATTTTTGTGAAGTAAAAGAGCTGAAAAAAATGGGTGAGATTCATCTGGCTGAAGCAAATCACATACTAGGCAACGCTTGAAAACCATTTTCCAATTTTGATTCTTCTTTTTTTACCATATAGTTAATTCAACTATGTTTCAAGTATGTCTAGATGTTTGCAGACAGGCTGGATTTCCTCATTTGGGAGTTATTTAGATCTAAATTTGTTGCAACAGCGAAGGAAAACATTTCCGAGAAAGGAATATGAAAGTCTAGGCGTTTCCAGGGCTTATGACCTCATTGGCTGGTTTAAGTAGCCTCTTTACCCACTGTGTAGCATTTAACATTTTACTTATGTTTAAACGTCCACATTTCCTCAACTAAACAATGAAATACTTTTAAAATACAATGAAATACAGTGAAATACTGCAATGTAAAACAACCTTTGGAAACAAATATTTCGTCAACAATATTTTGAATTTGTCCAAATTCCTGTAGACAAGAACTGGATTTAACTAACTGAAATCGCGCTTTTACCGCTCTTATTTTCTGCCTCCTCTCTAACAGTTGTAGCTGCTCGATTGTGGAATAATCTACCCACTAATGTTAGAGACACCCCCTTTTTTATTTACATTTAAATCAAGATTGAAATGTCGCTTTATATTGAGTTGATCCTACAATATTTGAGTTGATTCTTTCTACTTCTTTTATTCTTCCCATATTCTCTCCTCTCTTCATAGTATAGTGTGTTTTTTTTTCAATAATTTATTGTTTTTAATTTTGTATAAAATTTTAAGTTTTATTTTAATTCATTAGAATATGTCCATGTACTTATAATTTTCTTAATCTGAACGGTTTGGGTAGGTTAGAAGAAATTGCCTTAAAGCAATATCCACCCATATATGTATATATGTAAATTGTATATAAAGTTTCAAATAAATAAGAATTGAAGTACCTAATGTAGATTTTCAAACAAAGACAAAATGGTGAATATTACAGTGTGTAAAGTGACAACTTAAACCAGTTAATGACAGGTCATAAGCCGTGTAAATTCTTAGACTTCAATGTATATTTTTTAAATGCCCTTTATCTCTGTTGTAATATGATTTGATATTGTTTGGGTTATTATAAAATAAAATAGGTTAGAGATTGAACACAGATTGAACATCGATGCCTAAATGCTCAGACAAACGCGGAATCAGTATAAATAGGCATGTAAGTGAAGATGAGGTAATCTGTAAAACAAATATTTGTGAGATCATACTTCCATAAAGAAGGGTAATTATGTTAAACACGGTGTTTCAGGGCCAGAACGCAAAATTTCAGAGGAATATTCCTCATGGTAAACATAAAGTAAGAATCGTATTGTTTTTAAATTGTTTTTTATAAAAAAAATATAATTTGAAAATGAAAAAAATCCCTAATGTATCCTAAATCTTCTAATGTCTCCTAATGTCCTAATATCCTAATGTCTCTTTATACCTCCTAATGTCTCCTAGTGTCCTTAGTCTCCTACTGTCTCACTTATTTCTCCAAAAAAAATCCTCAAAATTTTTTATCGTTTTTTATTAAAAAAATAAAAATAAAAATGGAAAAAGTCCCTAACGTCTCCTTATTTCCTGATATCTCCCTATTAGTTCCTAAAAAAAAAATTAAAAATTAATTGTTTTTAATGAAAAAAAAATTATCTAAAATTTGAAAATGGAGAGAAACTCCCATGTCTCTTTCTACAAAACTCGTGGAAAGAGACATGAGACCTTCCACCTCGACCCTGCCAGGAATCGAATCCCTGACTTTTAAGAATGGTAGGCGAACGTACCGACCACTACGCAACGAGATAGACTTATCTCTACTCGATTTTTTTATTCAGAATGTTTACCTGAGAGCAACCATCGCGTCAAAAACACTCGTCCAGAGAGAGTTCTGGTTCGATTTTATACACCTAACTGTATTCTTCATCCGCCTGAACAGACAGTAAACAATTAATTTATTTAAAAAACATAAACAACTATATCTGTTTATTTATAATACAGGTAAACTTTATTTTGCTCTTCTGGCTTATTGTCGTTGCGCTGGCAATACCTGTTAAGTGATTTTTATTTTTTGAAAGTATTTTGTATTAATATTACTTAATTTCAATAAAACAAACATAATAAAAAATTTTATAACTAAATTACGTATTTATCTCTTTTGTTATCAACTAAAAACATTTTTTTAAATCCGTCATCAAAAAGTACATTGTTTAATTTATCTCCTTTACTTTTTTTCAAATTAATATAGTTTGACAAATAATGTTTGAAGTGTGTCAAATTGTTGTTGCCAGGCTGGATTTTCTCCCTAGGAAGTTATTAAGATCTAAATTGCTTGCAATTCGGAGAGAAAACATAAAACAATTTAGTAGAGTTGAGGAAATTTTGTAGTTTAAGCATAGGTAAAATGGTAAACATTACAGTGTGTGTAAAGTAACCACCTAAATAAGCCAATAACAGGTCATAAGCCCTGTAAATGCGTAGACTTTTTCTCAAAAATATATTCCCTCTCTTTTGCAACAAATTTACTTAACAGGTGATGCCGGCGCAATGACGTGACGTGATTAAAATAATTAATAATTTTTAATTGTTGTCAATTTTTCTTCATATTTATCCCCACGTGGGAAGGTAATACATATGGTTGGTATATTTATCACTTTGTGAAGGTAAAACTTGTACTAACTTACTTGTGCAAATGAAATCAAAGACTTCTTTGTGTACTATATTTAGATGAAAGACGGACGATGTATGAAGTTTACTACGCCTAATCGATATTTACTAGCTAAAATGTATATCATTAAATTTAAACATTGGGAAAATTACAAAGTATCAAATTCATTCTTAAAACATTACCTTTTATTATTTTTTTTACTATACATTACTTTTACAAAAGTTAACCATAACAATTAACTAAGTTTTCTTTATATTAAATAACTTTTTATTTAATTTTAATTTTGTATAAATTTGCTACGGTCGTTAGTTTTAATAATAAATTAATAAAGTAAATAACAGATTCATTAAATAGAAAAAAAGCCATGTTAAATAAACATAAATTATTATTTAATTTTATCACCCTAAACCTATTTAACTATAATTTATATTATTATATAAATATATTATATGAATATATATTATAATATAAATTATAGTTTAATAGGTTTAGAGTGACCATTCCAATGGAACATCGAATAACGGGCTATATTGAAAAGTTTTTTATTATCAATTGTTTCGATTATTGATTATCGTCTTTATTCAATAAAATATACTCATTATTACAATATTAATACATTATAAAGAAAACAATATATAAAAATATAACACAGTGTGTAAAGTGGCCACTCAAACCAGCCATTGACAGGTCATAAGCCCTGTAGATGCCTGGACTTCTATATTACCTTCTCTTAAATGTTCTTCATCTCTGTTGTAATATGTTAATATAAATATTTAGTTTGTCCCGATAAACTATTCAATAATAGTTTGTCATCGGGTGCTCAGACATTAGTTTAAATTAATCATCAAATAAAAAGAGTACGGAAGTAATACTGTATACGTATAAAATAATAAACATAAAAAATAGTTTAAAGAAATATATTTATTTTTTTAAAGTAAGAAAATATAGTAAAATAATACAATTAAAATTAAAGAATAGCAATTTACTTGAATATATTTTAAAAAGTGCGTGCTCATAAATGTAAGCAAAACAATATAAAAAATAAAACAAAGTAAATTGAAAATTTCAATTCATATCTACAGAAAAAAAAAAATAATAAGAAAATTAAAAGTAAAATCAAAGGAACATTATTAGCTTTCCTAATGTGAAGTATTTTTTTTTGTGTGTTACATTTAACTTCCCGTATTTTTATTGAAGTCATAATTAAAATTGATTAGGAACCTATTCAACTCACGTTCCTCCCTTCGTCCCCTCCCCCTTACTTTTCAACTATTTCTCAAACAACATAAAATATTTTCATAATCTAATCAGTGCATGTCGTGTTGGTATTATATTTTCGTGCAACAACCATGTTGAAGATGTATAGTGGGTTTTGACGAAGAGACGGGTACGTCTCGAAACCGGTAGACATAGAAAAGTCGGTTAGTGGTTTTATACAAATATTTAAAAACATTTATTTAAATGTTTGCTCACAAAGTTAATGCTATGATATTAATATTTATAATATTATTAATATGATAAAAAACTTATTATTAGACCCTCCAGCGCGATACGCGACGCTCCGTAAAAACCTGCGTTACCCAGAATCTGCCCGTGTCGATATATATCGAAGCAAGTTCGGCCGATATGAGTCGGTCCAAGCACTGGCGTAGTGCACAGAGCTCGACTCACCTGCCGGTTGACACAATGCCAAGGCAGGGCCAGACAAAGATTACGCCAAAAATACGCACGTGGTCGAGAATCTAACGCGAGCGATACTTGTATCGATACGGCGGACATCTAAATTATTTATTAGCAACGCGACGAAATGATCAAGATGAGCCGAATTTTTGTGAAGTGATTCTAAACGAAAATATCAAACTAATTATTCATAGATGGCGCTTTTATCATTTTTTATTGAAAAATGCCATCGTTACGTTTATTTTCAATGGAAATTTTCCAAAACTTGGTTTGCGGAAACTTTAAACTATATTTATTGTAAAATATATCATAACATTAAAATTTAGTTTCTTTTCACAAAATTGTGTACAAAACAAAAAAATAATTTTACATGCAAACTCGCCCACAAATCATTTATTTATACAAATTTATATCTACGGTACATTCGTAAATATATCTTCTGTTGTTGGTATTATTATACGTTTTCCCTTTAAAATATTTCGTGTTATCTGTATTACTGTTGCAATCATTAATACATAAAATAAAATAAATAAATAAAATGTATAAATCCTATAAAATAAATCACTTGTTTATTACAATTCTCACTTAAACGAAAGACATAACCCCAACAATACAACTCATACAAATAATATAATCAATCCTCAACACAAAGACAACTGAAACTAATACAAACTAATACCACTTTCGGACAAAGGGATTTTAAGTACTAAGCTATTAAAATCTATAACCTCACTGTCTATCAAAACAATTAGTAACAAGAAAATGTTCAAAGAGGCTTTAAAAAATGGATTGTGGAGCTGGATAGACGTAAAATGGATTGTCTTATTCACCCATACCATATTGAATCAAATGCTCCACAAATGTATAGTTTATGTTATGTTTTTGTTATTTTTCTGTGCGTTTTTTAAGATAAATTATATAGGTAAACATAAATAAAATATAGATATAAATACGTAGTGTACAAAACTGTCGGAACATTTTCTTGTTATCTCTGTATATTGTGTCTTTATTGTATGTTCTTCATGTAAATTTTTTTTTAAAACATATTTTTAAGTTTCCTTGGCACGGGTGGGTTAGATCACATTATTTTTATTATTAATCTTTGTTTATTATGCGGAAAAAAAATGAATAAATAAATGTTTCAGTTTTGAAACAGCGGTTAATCTCCGTTAAAGTTGTGGCAGTTAACCTGATGACTAGGAGGTGGTTATAATGATTAACCTTAGTCACTGCCACTGCTTAGTCACAGGAAGCCAATAGGAAGCTGGACAAGCCAAACTCCTAAGCCTTCCATAATCTCCATCGATCCTTGGTGTCCTATTAATTTCTACTTAATGCCAGCCAATCAATATTAATGAACGTATGTTGTCTGCTACTAATGTAATTAGAGAAGTACATTGTAGGGATACTTAACATAACGATGGTTGAATTAAACAACAAGACATAACAAAATACTTACAAATAATGTTTAAATATTTTAAAAATAAATCAGTCATTTAAAATATACGCATCATTAGTTTTTTTTTCAATTAATATCAGTAAATATTGGTTTTTAACCGTTTACCAACTTTTTGTGTCTACCGCTTTCGAGACGTACCCGTTTCTTGGTCAGGACGCTCACTACACCAACATACAAATAATAAAATACACTTTCACCTTTATTGTCACCGTAGTATCCAGAGTATTTACGATAAAATACATAAATTGCATGCAGAGTGATGTAAACACCACAGGTCCGAACATGCACTAAAATTAGGTTCAAAACAATTAGCGATAAGTCGCAGAATGTGTGGGGGGTTTAAGTAGAAAAAGAGCTAATAGATTGAACGTTAAACGATTAATTATTTTTTCAACAATGTTTAAGTATGTCCCAATGCTTGCAGGCTGGCTGGATTTCCTCCTTAGGGAGTTATTCATTTTTAAATTTATTTCAACAGAGAGCAAAAACATTTTTGTGAAGGGAATATAGATTTACAGGGCTAATGACCTGTCATTAGCTGGTTTAAGTGGCCACTTTACACAGTGTGTAACATTCACCATTCTGCCCATGTTTGAACATCCACATTTCCTCAACTCTTCCATCTGTTGACTTTTGTAAAGTAAAAGAGCTGAAACCTTCAGACTTCCATATTCCCTACTGAAAAATGTTTTTTCTCTCTGTTGAAATAAATTTAAATTAGTTTTTCAATCAAAAAGTGGGCTATATTGAAAAGGTATTTGATTAATTGATAGGGGAATATTATTTTTTGAAAGCTTTTTTAATGTAAAACACCTCCATGTTGTTTAATTTAAGTCTTTTTTTATTATTTGAATGTACAATTTTAACTCCGAGGGACTCCGTTAAGAGACAAATACGTCTCAAAACCCGTAGACAAAAAAGTCGGTAAATGGTTAAATACTAATATTTACTAACATTCATTTAAATTTTTGACCACAAAGTTATTTCTTTGAACATAAATTTTAAAAAATTCACTATACATGTGATATCTGATGATTTTTACCATCAGGTGCCAGAAACAAAACATAAAATATCTATGTTGACCTCCATAGTTTACTGGCTAAGTCTCTTGACTCACGCACAGAAGGTTGCGGGTTCGATTCGCGGGAACACAAATATTAAAATGTGATTTTTCTCAAGCTTGGGTATTCTGTGCTTCAATTCTGGCCTCCTGGCCTGTTGTGGTGCAAAAAATACATTACAAATGTTAAGAGTGAGCTCAATAATATTGCAGAAAACAAAACAAATCGAACAGAGTTTTATGAAGCATATTAAAAATTAAAGTACAAAGAGCGTAAAATTCAATCTCGAAATAAAAATAACATTCGTTATTGAGAAATTAAATTCAGTAACAATATTCCATGAATACGTTATTTCAAGAAAAATACCCAAAACCCTGAAAATACATAAATAATTAACTTAATAAATAAAAAAAGACAAGTATTTAAAAATAAGATACTTTATTTATGCCTAATCGGATGAATAATACAGTTCGGCATGTGCAATAGAACCAGAATCCTGGACGAGTGTTTGTGACTCGATAGCTATTCTCAGGTAAAAGTCCTGAATACAGAAATCGACTGGAGATAATTCCGCCTGGTTGTATAGTGGTTGACGTTATCGTCTAACAGTGTTGAGGACCTGGGTTCAATTCGTGGCAGGGTGTACGGTTTTTAGAAGTGCAATAATTCTGTGTTCGTGGACTGGTACCTGAAGCGTAATACTGATCAAAAGTAACAGATGATCAAACTATGCTGCGTTCGTGCTCTATGCACCACTTGGTGGGCAAAGAGTGATAATGAATGTCTGGTTCTTAATTCATCAGTAAGAGCAACAATTCTAAAAACAGAATCTTTTTTGTATAAAAAAAGGGTTATTTTTCATGAATTCAAAAACTCCCTCTTAAACATTATGCTAAACTTATACCCTTATAGCATTATATAATAATTACTTTTTTTATATGATGCTATAAGGTATCTTACATCAAATTAAAAAGATACTTTTAAAAGCTTTGTTTGAATCGTTTTATGAAACAATTTCTTTATAAAAAATATTCCAGTAGAAAGGAGCCTAAGTATGATATGTCACTTTTTTAGGCATAATGAGTTATATATATCACCGGATTCGTCTCAATGCGATCAGCAATCTGGCAAAATATGGTACATATGTCTTCGTTTAATATGTTTAAATAATAGGAAAAATACAACAAACCTATCTCATAGAAAATAATCATAATTTTACTTACATTAAGCAACACTGCATTAAAAGTTCTTCGTGTTGAAAATAAAATATTAAAATTAGACAACTTGGAAATCTTAGAAATTAAAAAGGCGATTTTTAATAAGACGAAAATAATAAATAACCAAATAGACTAATTCCACTCTTGACTATTTTTAAAGATCGTATCCTCGTACATTACAATTCCCATCTTTGCAAGAGCAACATGACAAAAATACTTTATTAGCTTTATATGTTCGATGAATATTTATTCGATAATATTTAGTAATCACTGTTAAAAATAAAAAAGATAAGATTCATTAATTTAGTTTACCTTGATAAAGAAGCTTGTGTAGCTTTGAAACCGGCCAGTAGAAAAAAAAAGTGGTTTAAAACAGAGTTGTTTTATGTTTGTTTTATTGGGTCAAATAATATTTTAATTTATTGCAACAGAGGAAAAACATATTTAAGAAGGGAATATGGATGTCTAAGCACATGACCTGTCATTGGCTGGTTAATGTAACCACTTTTCACACTATAACATTCACCATTCTGCCAATGTATTTAAATTTCCTCAACTCTTCCATCTGCTGACATTGTGTAGTAAAAGAGCTGAAACCATTATTGATGTGGGTGAGACTCATCTGGCTGAATTATTTTATCTTCTAGGCAACGCGCATGCCTGAAAATATATTTTTATTTTTTTATAAGTCTTATGACACCAGTTGTTGGTTGAATCAACAATGCATTGAGTAAGTCCAAATGTTTGTAGAGAGGCTGTATTTCACTTCCTAGGGAAATTATAATATTAAAATCCAAATCTATTGCAACTGAGGGAAAACATTTTTGAGAAGGGAATACGACTGAGTCGTGTCAATTTAAAATATGTTTATTTTTCTATTTCCAAAGATGATAAATTAAGAAATGTCACCTAACAACAATCATGACTTGACAACAGACGTGACAATGGAGTAATGGTTGACAATTTATGAAACGTCATGTTTTGCCGTAATTGTTTTAGATGGCAAAAATTATGATAAGTCAAACGTATCATGTTTTGTCGTCTTTGTTTTAGATGGCTTAATATGATATGTTAATTAGTTACATTTTGATTTTTTAGAGTCCATCAAACATTAAAATTATTCTGATCAAAATTAATAAAAAGTGACATATCATACCTGGCCATCTATCCATGGATATTATATTTCAATTGCCACACACTGAGTCGGCATTTCATTTAGCAGGATATTATGGTTACAACTTCTAATCATGCTCGTACCTCGTGTAGACTCACCTTGATGTTTATACAACAAGAATCAAATCAAATTAAAATAACTGAATTATCAAATACCACCCAATGTGTAGACGTGACATAGAGATAAACATAAACATATTTGGTTTATTTTTTAAAGAAACGTTGAGTGCTGAGTCACCTACAAACTTATCAGAGACTCAAATGAATGCCGTTAAAGTATTATTTCACTCATATACCTTCGAATATTACGAATAAGATAATTCAATAACAGAAAAAGCACTCGTATTTTATCTTTCATGCTTTTTGAAATTGAAACTCATTTGGATGCACCGCGCACACACTTTTTGCTGGACAACTAATGAGGCTAATCTGTCACGCTTTGAGGTGAAATGTTTACTCGGGTTGATTCGTAGAAGCCGATGCTGCTGCGCCCTGCTTTGTTTAATTTAATCACTTAATATTCTTAATACCTTTATACATCTGCGCTTTTTATTTTGGATCGTGTGATCTTAAACAAACTATTTTCTTCATTAAGTTATGATAGAATATTTTTTTTTAATCAAAAAGTCCAGAGACCGTGAAATATTGCAGTTAAAAACCACATATCGTATTATTTTTACGTAGAACTAGCAGGAATAAAACCCGGAGCTTTAGACATGGTAGACAAATTTCACCATCAAGAGTGTTTTGAAGACTGACGGAAGTCTAGCTGCACCCAAATAGTTAAGCTTTAAACAATATCATTATCATCATCATCATTCTCTTTCAGCACCTAATGATGCATACAGCACTGCACCGGTACACCAATCGCAGCGTATCTTGGTCATTTTTGTTACATGAAAGTAAGATGTTCAGTCTTACGTTTCGGGTACCAGTCAAGGGACTTTGAAATATTCTAGTGTGAAAACACCTTTTTGAATAAATATTTCATGTCAACCATGTCGGGAATCGAACTCAAGACCTCTTGCATGGTAGGCAAACGCGCTTACCATTACACAAGAACGCCAAAAAATATAATCTAATCAAATTAAAATTTAATTATTTTTAATAATCCTTTTTTATTTATTGATTAATGTATTTTTTCTCTTCGTTAAAATCAAGCCCATTTTATAAATGTCCATTAAATTTTACCACATAAAATTTGGGGGAAATGAATGTAATCTCTTTTTAAAAAATTGCGTTTTTATTGTTTTTATATTATAAATACATTTTATGTCAAATTAGTTTTCTCAAATAAAAAAAATAAAATAAATAATTTTATTGTTAAAATAAAAAAAGGTAGTTTTATTTTACCTTTGTATGTGATCCGTTTTGTACATTTTCATAAAAATGTAACAGTTATATAATTTTTAACTTTTTTTTAATCCTAATCTTTTTGGTGCAACTAACCATTGAGTAGTCCAATAAAATTATAACTACGTCATTGTCATTTTTACTATATCCATATTTCTATTTTTTTAAATATAAATACACACTTTAAGCATGAGCTTTGTATTTGTATAAGTAGTAAACAAGATAAATACCTATGTCTACGTAAAACAGTTTTTTTAAACACCGTCCATAGTATTTCTCATGAATTATTTTACATCAGTTTGGCAAGGCGGTTAGTCGCCATTTCTATTGAATGACTCCCACACAAATATCTTAAGTATTTGTGTTTATTTTCATACGCAACTCTAAACAAAGAAGCGAGTTATATAAAATGTAATGTTTTTAAAAGACAGTTCTATAAATTATCATTCGAAGCCGAAAAAATATAGTATTAAAGGTTATTTTTTTATTGATGGCTTCATGAAAAGTAGACATTGATACTAACGCAATGAGACATAAATCACGACAGTTAATATGTATTTATCAATTATTTAAATTGACAATAATTAATATACAGAGATTTGTCCGCCTCGTAACCAAATGGTCAGCACTTTTGCCTACCATGCAAAAGAAGTCTCGGATTCATTTTAAAGGGGTATTTTTACACAAGAATATTTCATAGTATCTGGACTCGTGAAGCCAACGACTGAACCTCTTACCTTTATGGAATAAAAAATGATCGAGATACGCTACGATTGATGAACCAATGCAATTCTCTAGCACCATTAGGAGTGGAAAAAAAATAATTCATGAATCAATTTATTGAAAAAAGCACTGTGATATTCATTTTTTAATTACTTGCTTTATAAGGTGAGTGTGTATTAACGCTATTCAATTGATTTCGCTTATTTTTCTTCTTTTATTCAGGAAATATACAGTACAATTACATAGTTTTCATATACGATTAATAGTATACAAAGTTAGACTTAGACATTAGACTCTTATGGACCAATTAAGTTTCCATATTATATTATCATTTTGCCTAAGGTTGTCAATTGATGAATTTTTTTCAGGCACAAAAAAAAGAGGAAAAAAAACATAAATTATAGTAGTTTTAAAATTAAAATCAGTCATTTTAAAAGTTTGTAGTGAGTATTTACATTAATGAAAATAATACTAAAAATTAAGGAAAAAACCTAGTAAAAGTAATTAAAAGGTAAAAATCTAAATAAATAAGAATAAAAAACTTCTAATCAAAAAAAAACATTTTAAAAAGGGAAAAACATATATTTGAATACTTATTTTAAAGGATTTAAAAAAGACACGATGAAAAAAACTCTTAAAAACAAGAAATTTAAGTTAATTTAATAAACATCTTCAAAAATAATTACAGGTTACAGTAAGAAAAACAGTACATTTTTTTTTTAAATGTAATTATAAGTAGTTTAAAAAAACATATTGAGCGCAGCAGAGAAGAAAAAAATCGAAACTAATACATCAATTAATTTTTAAAATAAATTTTATTAAGTAGTATCAGTATAATAAATCAATTTAAAACATTGTTCAAAAAGTTATAGAATAATCAGTTATAAATATATCAATATGTATATTAATAAAAAAATAATTTTTAAAAAACAACAACAATTTACTTGATTATCAATAGGTAACTTGTTTGTGTGTTTTCATAATTTTTCTTGTATAAGCAATACGTGGTAATAATATTTTTAGTTTTTTTTAAAATTATTTGTTTGAGAAAAAAACTAGAAAATCGAAAGTTTTTTTTTTATTGTCAAAGTATCGCTTTACTTGGTTTAAATGAACATTTCCGTAATTCATGGAAGGCGTAGGTACGAAAATTTAAATCAATAAATCCTCCAATTTTTACTATCATCAAACATTGGAAATATTTTTTTTCATCGTCAAAAATAATAAATCAAGAAAGTACTGAACCCTTTTGATTTTATATGAAACAGAATCTAATAAAATGCTATCGCGCAGAAATTACGGAATAAGATCCACAGCGCTTTTTTATTAATTGGAATGATGAAAATTTACAGTCAGAATTTAAAGTGTGAACATTGACATTGGCATTGGTCCAAATATCGGAGCTACCTATCCACATAAATTAGAAAGAAAAAAATTAAGTTTTTACATACCTACATACGTGAGAAAATTTCCATCCGGAAGTTATATTTCCGTTAAACACTTGGGAAAACTATTTAGCATTTTGAACTACAATTTTCCAAATAAATATTGCATGATTTATTATAAATATCAAAATTCAGAAAAATTCATTAAAAACTTCTCGATTGATTTAAAAAAAACAGTCAAATTCAGGAAGTTCCGGATTTTGAGGATATATAGAAATGTTTCAGGCGTTTCTTTAAGGTGGCTAGAGAAAGTGCATTTTTATATGAAGAGGTAGTTTATTTGTAATTCGAGTAAAACCTCGAGCGGGCAAGAAATAGCTGAAAATTGATGTGCTATGTTGAAGAACGAAAAGTGTTCTCTCCTGAAAAGAGCGAAGCGAAAGACAATGATTAGAAAACCGAATGAAATGAATTTTTCAGCAAGATATTTTGAAGCGCAAGGGTTGTGAAAAATATTTGTAAAGAACTGAGAGAGATTGAAAGTTTATGCGCTTATAAAAACGAAGCCATTTAAGTTTTGAGCAAAAAGGTGATGCATGGTAATACTTTTTGCAATTTGAAAAATAAAGCGGATGCTTTGATTCTATTAGTACTACGGATATTTTTATTCTGCTGTATTTATGCACTCAGATTTATTTCAATATTAAGTTAAATTTACATATTTTTATTTTTAATTTTATAATGTAATAATAATGTTGTTTTTGTGAAATTAATAGAGGGTGTATTGATTTATAGCATCTTCCTTATTCTATAACTTCGTGCTGTAAAATCGATTGCATTATAAAAAATGTACACTTTTGATAGTTTTAATTAATAAAATATTTCTTGGCCAATAAACATAAAAAAGTTTAAATATAAAGTTTATATTTGAAGCACTAACTTTGTGGTTATTCATTATAATAAAATAAATAAAACAACTTTGTTTTTAACCACTAATCTAAATTAAAATTAAATAAAAATCTAAATTAGTGGTTAAAAACAAAGTTGTTTTATTTATTTTATTATATAAAAAATTTCTTATATTTTTTATCATTGCAGCATTTTTTTATTTTCTTTTCATGTTTTCGTCTATTACAAATCAAGATATTTTATCTGGTTTAATTTCTAATTATTTTATATGGTTGATTGCATATGCTAGTATAATTAGTGCTATGATTGTTTTATATTAAAATAAACTTTTTAAAAAGATAGTAAAAAATAATACCTAAAATAATGTTTTGTCACTACTAGAAGCCAATAAATCAAAATGCGATTTAGATACGCTGACATTGCTGTTGAAATAGAAAGTACAATGATATAATTATATATGCAAACGAGGACATTGTGAAAAACCTTCAGGTAAAAATAACATCGAATATAATCAAGAAAAATTTTAATTTCTATGTTTTTTTTTATTTTCCTTCATAAAAAACATACATAAAGTAAAGGCGTTTGATAAATAAAGCCGTTTTTAAAATAAAGCGATAACCACGCTGAAAATCTTTGCACTATCGCTTACAAGACTCGCATAAGAACTGGGATTCCCCTTTCCACTTCTTAGTGGAAAATTCGCCTGTTAGGCAGGTAAAGGGATGGAATAAGTGGATTGCCTTCCCGATCACTCCAGAGCTATGCAGACGAGCGTGCACACAAAGCCTTAAATATGTCTTTGGAAAGGAAATAAAAAAAGCTTTACGAGCTTTCTTTACTTAACCGAATGAATACTGCGTCTACGTCCTTTCTTTCTCTACGTACCTTTCTATTTGCAAGTCTGCATCCTTCGAGTGGAGGATTTTCCTATTCCTAAGTCCTGAGATTATTTAGAAAGCGTAGATTTGAAACTGCATTACAATAATTGAAAAGAGACAAGCTAAACATATCTGATATAAGTTCACGTATTATCTGTTAACGTGTTTTTTTTCGTGTAAATAATATATATTGATACAATTTCGCAATTTAAAATTATGTTTAAATCACTTTTTTTTGTTTTGAAATATATTAAGTCCTATCAAGTATGTTTTGTTATTTGTTTAAGAAACTAGTCGTTAGTAAGAAAATAGTGTTACGAAATCTTTAATCATCATTTTCTTTATCACTTTTGTGCATATACTCGTATGTAGGTTTCATTAATCATATTATTAAGTCAATTAATCATAATTTCATTTTCTGCACCTTGTGATGCATAGGGGACAGCATTAGAATATCAAATGCTGCCTATCTCGATCTTTTGTTGTGTAAAAATTAGATAATCAATCTTACGCTTCAGATACTCGTACAGATTACAATATAACGTTTGTTTTATTTTAAAAATACATTACCATAAATTGATACTTTTATGTTGGCGAAAAGTTTAGTTGTTTTACCAGACTTCATAAAAATGGATCCTTATCACTTCAACAAATAAAAAACACCCCCAAATAGTTTATATAAAAATTCCATCATTATATAGTACATATTTTATTTTTATTGAAATCATACTGGATTTTACTCGTGGGATATATTATTAATTTAGTGTCTCTGAGTAATTATACAAAAAAATATTTTAACGTAGTTAATGCACACGATTCTAAACGTTACTCGGAGTGTTTGATGGGTGTATATTTACCAAAATATTCTGATAAGCGTGCAGCTAAATAGGCAATAAAATATGCAAAACGCGGTGCAATAATCGCACAAACAACGAGCAAAATGCAGCAATAACAATAATTATAATTTGTGATTGTACTGGCAATACCTACGTTGTCGTAATTTATTGGGAAATCATTATAATGGCAACGTTGGGCGGGAAGCTGTGTTAATGCAAAAACAAATATTCCTAAAGTACACACGCCGTAAATAACATTAAAAATAATGTCGCTGTCTGAGGATATTAAAGTATACACATTATGCACGCCACTAGTAATCATTTACAAATAATTTAAGAATGCAAAGAGTTAACCGTTGCCAAAGTAAGCAATAGCTTATTGAAAATCAGCATATTTTTAGATGAAGTAATTAATCTCACAAGGTGAATGTGCCATTTTAATATTAGTAACGAGAACGAAAGCTTACAATAGAACGTATGTAGGCTTTCAAGATCACTTTTATTTAGTGAAGTAAAATATTTCGTCACCGTTCAGGTATAAGTTACAAAACCAAATACACGATTTTGAGAAATCGCAGTTTGAAAGTTTGAAAGTTCTTCTTCTTCTTATGGTTCCTCTCCCCGATGGAGGTTGGAAATCGTCATTGCGATTCTTACTTTATTGGCAGCTGCCCTGAACAAGGACTGAGTGCTGCAATGGAACCAGTCAAACAATTGAAAGTTTGGCGAAAAAGGAAAAATCAGGTTTTTGTGTTTTGGGGGTTTTATGTACATAACATAACTTATTCATGTCTTTTCAAAAAATTCCACAGGTAATATTTTTTTTCAGATATATTTTGAAATGGAATCTGGAAGATTTTTAATAAGGCAAGTTGGCTAAATTTTGGTCAAGCGACTTGCTAGTTTATAATGTGACAATGAGTATTATAAATTATAATTTTAATGTTTTGGTTAAAATCAAATATGCATTCAATTAAATATTTTTAAGCGTGTTTTTTTGTTTTAATTTACAATAATATAGTCACATAGGTAATGAAAAACTAATAACTCGGATTTACACATTTTTTTAACTACGTTACCTTGGTGACGTTTGTCTCTTAAATAACATAATTATATCTTTCGAATGGTATTTTTTTGAAAAAAAAAATTATGAACGCCCAAATTGCTTAAACATGATAAGAATAAAATTCAAATTCAAACATTTCACGCTACAAGTCAATTTTTAGGTCTAATAAATATACATTTAATTAACAGATTTTTATTAAAAGTATCGAATTCCGTTATGCTTTATAGATGTACATAAATAAAAATATAATAACATAATTAACGTAATATTAACTAGATGTGTAAAAGTAAATATGTTTAGAATTTTGCATAAACGTGTACTTTTTATGAAATTTATTAATAAAAAAAAATAAAAAAATTAATAACATCATAATAATAATTCAAATCAAATACGTGTTATTTTTAGGGTTAGTGACTTAAGCTTGAACGGCGACGATTTGTAGGATAAGCCGTGTGACTTAACCTCATATTATATGGGTAAGAAAATAGTAAATCACGTGCAGTTTCTTGTACAATAATTCTTGGGCCATATATTGAGCTATTTTATTTGTAGTTTTACACGGGTCAGTTTCTGGAATTAAAAATTGCGCGTAAGTATACAGTACCCAGGGCCGTCTTTGTCCATGCAGGGGCCTTTTAGCATACAGAGATTGAGGCTTTTAAAAAGTGGCCCTTTTAGAATTTCAAGGCCCCCATCAGGCTGGGGGCCTTGAACTCGGTCTTCTCGTGCCGTTATGGAAAAGATGGCCCTGGCTGTACGTAGAAGTTTTTGATGCCATGATAGATAATGGGCAGTTTCACAGCTAACAAAACATATTATGTATTTCTGTATTACCTTATTTCAGAAAAAAGACACCAAGATTACCAGATTATAGAGAGCTCTTTCAAGCAGCTATTCTCGTTTTCAACCAGAATGTTTTCCTTGTAAGCTATAAGCTGGCAAAATGAGTTATCTTGTGACGACGCGACTTCTGACTACAAACAATATTTCGTTCTACAATCAAAAATCAACATCAGGTTTCTAAAGCAACATAAATCGTGAATCTTATTGGAAATCAGTATTTTCAGAATAGAAATGCAATCATGAAGTAAAAAAGTGCAGAGAAACAAATAATACTCAGGAAAAATAACGTTTCACCAGCAGCAACAAATACGCGTTGACAGTTGAAGTTGACAGTTAACAGTATCATATGCGTGGAATGTACGCGCAATATTCTGTTCTATTTTTTCTGAATTTTACTCCAGATTTGTGCATCACACGGCACAAAATTCATTGAGTCAAATCTCGCACAAGATGTGTGTACTTTTGTAATAATTTTTGACCCATGTAATACGAGCTTTAGTTATATCGGCTACTATTTCGGTTGACTTTCAAGTAAAAATTTGTAGTGTATACCTGATGTGTTTTGATTATTTATTTATAATTTACACCGTGCCGCAGTTATTAGAACCGTCGGGAGAGTATAGCAAAAATGTACAATGTAAGAGGCATTATAATGACTCTTAATTAGCATTACATTTGACAAATGGAGTATTCTCGTATGATCTACAAACCATAAATAGAATTTCTAAAGAAATAATAATAACGTCATATTTGTGTTGGTTGAAAATATTGCCATGTAAGGAATAATTTAACGCTATATATTTAATAATGACTTCATTAATAAATTAAAAATAAACTTCGGCCGTCGGGCTTTTAACCCAGAATCTATTCGCATTTCAAATGGGTTATAAACCTGTCAATCTTGTCTACTTAATTTGGAAATTACACCCATTTCGGTCAAAAGGACTTTGAGTATTGTGCAATATAACTAATTATGTGTCCTGTCCATCTAAACAATATCAGTAAAAAATGTTTAAAAGGACTATAAAAAATGTATAGTGAATGTATGCAGAAGTAATATGGATTATATAATTCGGCCAAACCAATTTTGAAATATCAGCCTCACTACAATACTTTTCAATTTATTTTTGTACGCTTTATAATTTAAATAATATAGAGGTTGATCTACAGAATATATTTAAAAAATGTTTTTTCAACATTATTTTGAGTTTGTCCAAATTTTAGTAGACAAAGACTGGATTCAACTCCCTTGGGAGTTATTAATATTAATATATTACAACAGAGATGAACAACATTTAATGGAATGGAACAAGACGTCTGGGCATTTACGGGGCTTATGTCATTGACTGTTTTAAGTAGCCACTTTACCCACAGTGTAACATTCACCTTTCTACTTAAATTAGAACATCTAAATCCACAAACAGTTAACTGTTAACAAGAACTGCATTTAAATGCAGTTCTTGTCTACAAAATTTTTAGTAAAATCAGCTGGCCCAGAAGACTATTTTCAGGCATTGCCTAGTTTTTAGGTGAAATAATTCGGTCAGAATGTCACTCGCATCAATAAAGTTTCAGCTTTTAAACTTCGTAAAGTTCAACGGATGGAAGAATTGAAGGAATATAGATGTTCAAATGTAGGTATAATAGTAAATGTTAATTTTATTTCGTTTTACTTTTTGTACATAATGTGAATTGTACGTTGGCGAGCTTATTGCCAAATGGCAATTTATCCTACCAATAAATCAAATAAAAGTTTTACTTTTATAATTCAAGTTTTAAAACATACTCAATCGAAATTTTTAAAAAAAGGTTAAGATATAAAAAAATATAAATAACTGTATTTGCATATAAATAACATTATATCAATGAATTGGGTTGTGGTCCCGTGACTAGTTTCTCAGACTCACGACTCAAAGGCCCGTGGTTTGAATCCCACTCTACCCCAACTTAATTCCTATTTTAAGTTATTAAAACTCGTTGAAAATAGCCCTCAAAATAGAATATCATAAGAACGCAAATATTTCTTTTTCCCAAAAAAACAAACAAAACAAATACTGTTACTCAATGGGAAAAAGAAATAAAGAGAAAAGAGGAAAGGGGGAGAGATTAAGGAAGTGAAGGGAGATTTTTCTTCAGACGTGATTTAAACAGAGATACTGTAATATCATCTTTGATAGTGTATGTTAGTGGATAGTGGGTCATAAACCCTGTAAATGCCAAGGTTTATATATTACCTTATTTAAAATGTTCTTCATCTCTGTTGCAATATGATAATGAGTAGATAAGTAATTATAACAACGTAAACGGAGCACATATCCGGGGTTCAAAATCACGTAGCGGAAAAATAAACTTTACAATCAATTAGATAAAAATGATAAATAAATAAAATTAGACATAAAGAAGAATATTCTTGTTGGTAAAATATAACTTAAATGTAATTATTGATGATGGGTATTTTCCATCGCATTATGATCCCTGATAGCGTTCTGATTTACCGTCGGAGCGGTCGTTTTAGCTTGACAGAAATTATTTTCCCGCGGTGCTTGTCCAAAACAACATGGCCGCCACACGCTTGACAAGGTAACAAATACAGGTCAAAATAATAAATGGCCGGTGTATATCAACTGCCTTTTAGGCAGGGAGTCGCCCCTACACTACATAACTCAAGCACGTGGAAAAGTCGCAATAATGTATGTTTTATTGTAATGACTCTCTATGGAATGACACAAGTTTCGGGGAAATTGCAGCTGTCCACAGATTCAAGACTTTCCGACTAATGAGAAGGATTCAGGAGAGTAATGATACACGTAGTGTTTTGAATACTTTTCTTTACTATTCACAAAAACTGATTGGGGGATGAATTCAAATTAAAATATACATAATTAAAAATAAAATTAAAGAAAATAATCGATATATGGATATAGCCTCACAATCATCAGAATTCTAAAAAGATATGACAATGTTAGCTGTAATACAACTGACGTATTTGGTTTTATTTTTATTTTTATTATAGTCTTTATTCAATGTGTTATAATATTAAGATGTGGGAGACGAACAAAAGTTAAGAAAATGATTCAACTTCTAGATATCATGACAATTGATCAAAGAATTAAATTCAATGTTGCTAATGAAATAAACAAAATTATTAAAGGAATAGTTCCGAGATATTTTCAAAATAAACTAAAAAAATAATGAGTTCTTTCATAACTATGCAACAAGAGGATCTAAAAATATAAGACTGGAAAAGAAATCAAAAGCAATGTCCCAGAACTGCCTTATGTACAAGGGAATACAACTATTTGAGGAAATGCCAGAAAGCATAAAAAATTAAATAAATGTAAATATATTTAAAATTAAATGTAAAAAGTATATATATGTAAAAAATATTAGGTAGTATATAGTGTAAATAGTGAATATAATCAATTAATTGTACATATGAAACAGTTAATGTTATAAATTAGGTTTTTTACTTTTTTTTTGCACCACAACAGGCCAGGAGGCCTAATTACAGTGGTAAATTACATCACAGAGCATCCAGGCTTGAGAAAAATCACATTTTATTTTCTGTGTTCTCACCGGAAATCGAACCCGGAACCTTCCGTGCGTGAATCAAGCGTCTTGACCGCTACACCACGGAGGCCGCCGATATTAAGTGTATAATAGTGATAAATAATATTAGAATAAGTATAGATGTAAATATTGTGTTGTAAATATATATTAGACTATATTAATCATAGAACTAAATAAAATAAATAATAAAATAAAAAAAATAAAAAAATTAACATGTGTTTACAGCATATATAAAAGGTTATGTTCGTATGTGCGTCCTCGATAGACTTAATACTACTGAACCGATTTACGTGCGGTTTTTTCCAAAATTATGTACTTTTCCCTCTGTATTTTTGTAGATATAAAAATTTACAATCTAATCAGTAGTAACAAAATTAAGAGAATAAATGTTTTATTCATCGACCTACTAAGACTTTCAACAATAATGCATGTACTAAAATATTGGGTGGATGTTATTTTTTTGTACATAAAAAAGTTTGTATTTAAATGCTTGCAAATAACATTCGTTTTTATCGATCCCAATCATATTTTTTCCGGACTTTTAGTAATGGTAAAATAATATTAACTGACATTTAAAGCATTTTCGAAAATCATTTTTCTACATAAGTGCAACGTGCAAGTGAATAAATATAAAAAAAACTAAAAAAACTCGAGAAAGTTTCTCACAATAATTTTGAAAATGAACAAAGTTTCGACGACATTTCACGAAAATGACACGTGGAACAATCAGGGGTAAACAAGGTGTAGCTTATCCCACACATCCTATTACATCGCATCAAATTAGACGCAATACTACGTGAAGGACGAAGGTCCTTGCAGAACAAAAAAGGCTCGCCTCAAAGCGTCCTGTCCCCTGGCGGTAGATTAGGGCAGCAGGAGGTGGAGGAGATAAAAACTGGCCCTGCAAAGGTTTTCCATAATCCCTTACTATCTTCCATCTGTCGAGGGACAGGGAACTCTATGCGGATAAGTACTGATTAACTGAAACGCTTGAGAGATATATTATTTACTATTTACTAAAGAACTTTATATTTTGGGGAGCGAGATTTTCCGCGATACCTTGCGAACTCGAGTTATGTTCGAGTTCTTCTGAATTCGTTCTACATACAATTCAAAAAAAAATAAAAAAAATGTTATGAATTGAAATGTAAAATTTTATGAGCCCATGGCTAATATTCTGAACGGAGTTACGCGCGAAGAAATCTCTCTGTTGCCGCTTTTACAATGGGAAGCTAAGGAGGTCATACCTTCACCGTGACGGTATAGTTGAAGATAAATTCTCCCAAACGATTACGAAGATACGCTACCGCCCTCCCTCCCTTCAAGTTTTAAGGTAAGTACATCGGTATTTACCGACGGGTCTAATACCTCACGATACACATATCTACATATTAAAAGTGGCAAAAATTTTGTTTCACCGAGCAGGTTTTGCTTCAATTACAAATTATTTAATTTTTCATTGTTCTGAGGTGGCCAGTTTTTTTTTCTTAAAAACCTATTCAAAAACGAAAATGAACGGCTAGATGCATATATAATGTGACTAGATTCTGCTATATTAATGTATAAGTGCATCTATCCGTAAAAATGTTGCCACCATAAAAAACAAACTTGGTTATTTTATTTTTTCCATATTATTATATTTTTTCCGTCTTCCTGAGTGTACGTATCGATATGTTTAAGGGGCCGGCTTTGTAATTGCTCGATAGATAAATACAGACGATCGTTAAGCATACCGTCTTGGTAATTGTCAAAAGCCATATAAAAATTATGTTTAAGCTAGCATACTTTGGTTGAATTGGGATTTATTGGAGTTTATAATCACTTTGGTGTGGTCACTTTTTATCAAAGAAGCCTATTTAAAACATAAATAAGAACTATTTTAAATTTTAATTAAGTAAGGAACGCGGAGTTAATTTTTTGGGTCATTTATTGGTTGGATTTTATCATATTGACGTTGAGATGACAATTCGGTAGTACCGAGGTAGATAGAGATAGTACAGAAGTTAAGTATACCATCTCGGTATGTACCGATGAATATTGTCTTTATAATCGTAGCCTAGGTTTACTAAAAAAATACATATTAAATTTTCCATAAAACCATAAAACAATGTAGCGGGTACGGCTTTTTCGTTTCCACGATTGATAATTTTGCAAATGTAATAAATTAGCAAAATTCTCACGGCGCAAGGTGTTATTTGTTAAATCCAGCTTTTTTACTCAGGCATTTTATTTATTTTAAGGCCAGCCTTTGTGGTTCAATTTGTTTGAACTTACATATACCAGCAAAAAATTAATATAAATATATAATATTTAGTAGGATTGGAACATATTAACTGTCATAAATTGTACGCCACGAAACTACTTATGCATAAAGGCTATTTTCGCAATTTTTCAACAGAATGACAAAGGCAGAAATTTCTTTTCATTTTATATTCTGTTTCATTATTTTGTATATTTAATTATGCATGTAAGTAAATTTGTATAATTTTTATTTTAATATTATTTTTTTATGTTATCTTCTTCGGAATGTTATTGTTTGTGGTTTAATTCTCGATTATTTAAAATTTATTTTTCTGGATTGTTATTCTATTGTATTACGCGTTATTTTAATTTAATTTATTTAACTATGCATTTTTTATTCTTTTTAATTATTATGGCTTAATACAGTAACAGCCTCTCAATAAATTCATAAATCTGCAAACGAGTGTAATTTTGAAAGAATAAATAAATTTACTGAATGTTTGTACTGCATGAAGAAATTATAATTCTTAATTACATGCCTGTTTCACTTAGTGGTTATAATTTTATTATTTCTGCCATCTAAATATATCTGCATGTTTTATTATGAACAACAAATTAATTTCTGACATCAGATGTGTTATTACGATAGAAATACAGCATACCTGTCTTATCCATCAGCGGCTCCAATTTAATATCCCTGTAACATGTAGGACAGGCGACTAAGCCCACCTCTTGACCATCCCTTCTGTACATCGAATTAATCTAGGACTGACCCCAGTCCACCTTTTACTGCAGTGGCAGGGGTGAAAAACCAAACAAAGATATCAAAACATTTTTTATGCTTATGCAAATCAAAGTGCATAAACACAGCGGGCTATCGTTTTGCGAATATTTAAAAAAAACTATTCAGCTCCGATTTTATCAGATATGTGTTCACAATTGTTTCGGCTACATAAAAAATATTTTTTATCGGAAACAGTTAAAACAATTCATTCTAAAACAGATTAATAAGGTTTTTTAAGTCTGTCATCCTAGGTGTTCATTAATATATAAAGAATTTTAAAATTTTAACTTCCATATCTGCTGAAATTTAAAAGCTGTGAATTTATTGTTTAATTACTGGAACCCCTAAGTACGTCTCTATTTTTTGTAAACGCCGGCAATCAGCATAACACAGAAAAGTGCATTTTTAACTTTGAGGCTGGTTTGTTTGTTTACGAGTGAATTCATGTCGTTCTTTGTCGAAGTCAATCATATATTAGGCAAGTTTTAAACATTTAACAGTAAAATTAAATAATTTGACTGAATAAACATATACTGTAAGATAATAACACATTTTAAAATAATATTGTAAGTTATTAATCAGTTTATTAAAAAAAAAAACGTTTAGCAATTTCCTAAGTATAAAAGATAAAAAAAAACATTAAAAATACCAAAAATTTTCAAATAATTGATTTAGTAAACTCAAAATAATAAATGTTTGTTTATGTCAAAGGGAATCAATTAAGGTCTGACAGGGTTAAAGTATTTTTTAAGAAAATTATTATTTATTGTGAAAAAGACGACTTTAAATTAATCGAAGAATTTTGATAATCAATCAATAGAACTTATATAGGCAATTTGGCTGGTCGTAATGCATAACTATTGAAGCCTCCAAAGAGCCTTAACCGTACTTGCTACATTACAAGACATCAAATGTTCTTGTCCTAGGACTCTTAGATCCACTGTGCCACTGCTGAACATATCAGTTCACACCTGCTTACGGAACGGAACCGTGACGGGGGAGGATACACGTGAGTAAGTTCGATATCACTTATCAGTTCACACCTGCATTACGAAACGAGAACCTGACGGGGAAGGATGCACGGATAAGTTCGTTATAACTCATCAGATCACACCTACATAACGGAACGAGACCCTGACGGGGAGGATACACGGGAGTAAGTTCGATATCACTCATCAGTTCACACCTGCATTACGGAACAAGAACTTGACGGGGAAGGATATACCGGAGTAAGTTCGTTATCAATCATCAGTTCACACCTGCATTACGAAACAAGAACCTGACGGGGGAGGATACATGGGAGTTAGCCGCAGACAAAGAGTTTGGGAGATATTTTTGGTTACCGTATGCACTTTGAATATATTTTACTCAACGCGGTAAATAATCCGGGTGTAGGACACACATGATTAAAATATTTATTTATACTTTCATGTTTAATTTTTATTTCTTGCATGAATAAACTCCAAACTGCAATTTTTTTTTACGTTTTTTTATTTTATAATTTTTGAACACTTTTTTTTTCATTTTTAATTAGACTTTTATTCAATTAGTTGTGAAGCTTTGTAAAAAAGAAACATCAAAAATAATATTTAAAACAACTTTTCTTTTGAATTGTAAATAAACTGAGATTAAAATAAAATCATTATTTTTCAGAAAGAACATTTTTTTCTAATTACAATAAAAAAATAAACAAAATTGGGGAATAGCCTAGAAAAAAAATTACTTAGTGATATATTTCTATATTGTATTTGCCCAAAAATATTGCACAAACTATGAACCTGGGCGTGACGCACCCGAACGCACTTTGAATCCGCCCACGCGCAAGGCACTACTAAAACAAAGCAAGTTATCGACACGTTAGTCTTGTTACTCCAGCTATTGAATGGAAGGAGATGCGACTTAAGGAGAGGTCATACATATCTATGAACATCTCAATTGCATTTTATCTCTGTTGGAAGTATTTGACATACTATACTCGTACATATTAATAAAGCCAATGTTGGTCTAAAATCGTAATTATTAATTTTTAGTTCGATCTTGATAAAAACTAAGACAATTATCTTATGGAATATATTTATAAAAAAAAGTTTATGTTTTAATTTATATAAGCACCCCTGTTCCAAGAACCACTCTCTTCTTACTCCCCCCACCCTTCTTCTGTGGCGGCATCGCCTTCCCCTCCACCATTGATCACCACGATAATTGGAATGTGGGAGTTTTTCTCAATGTGGACTCCTCTCGTATCAGAAATGGTATAACATATCGTCATTACAATCTAATTGATTTCAAAAGAAATATGAAACCAAGAAAACGTTATTTTTAAATAGTGTATTTTAGAAAGACTTTGAAAACTACTGGACAATTTTGATGTTACAACCTATTTGAAAAATTTATATTGAAGAGATATATAAGACTCTTTCTGTTGAAAACTTTATAAATAAGGAACTTCAGCACTACGGGAAATTGGATAAAAAAATATTTTCTTACACGGGCTAAAAATAAGAGCATCGAATTGTACGGCAAAGTTTCTTGAAAATGTACGAAAAAAATTATAATACAAATTTTAACAAAAATACAATACTTTAAATGACGTCACCGGTTCATATGAATCAACCTATGGTATGAGAAGTATGGAAGATTTCCGGTCGGATTACCGTTTCTGGACCAATGGGAAGAACTGAATGAGAATAAACTGAAATGAAGCTCTGACGTCACACGAGGAGTTGTTTCAGAAATACAAAACTTTAAAAAATCGTAGCGCTGATAATACGATTTATAAAAATTGAAAAAAAAATTGCCTTAGTTTAATAGTCTATGTTGACAGTCTATGTTGACGCTGTCTAAGGTAATTATCTGCAACATAAAAACTAATGCTTCGCATAATTTCAGGATTCAATAATTCCGCCCAACGATACAAAAAATGCGTAGTTAAATACACATTTCTTCTGGTCTTCACACTGTTGTAACCAAACATACCCTGGAAAACTAATAGGGGATAAAACCATGGGTAATATCTGCCTCATGTAGGGAAACCGAAGTTCTTTAGATGGTAACAGTTTATGCTCTTTATATAACTGCATGAAATTCAATGAAAAATTTTGGAAAAAAAAACCATAATTATATTCACTTTTATTAAAAAACCCATTGATATTATGTACACAATTTTGAGTTGTAAAAATGATATACTATTATTAAAATGCATTAAACTACAGATCTAATTGCTTCCGGGAGTATTGTTAAAACAACGTAAATAAATCAAGTTAGTCTTGAAAAAATGCAATCAGACGTATGTATTTTTCTAGAATCATTAATTGTATCCCGCAATCCACCTCGCAATGCAGGGCGAATAGCGTCGGGACGCCTCACGACCGTTTGGCGTCGGCGTCGGTCAGCGGCGGCGTCGTTTACTGCCCGGCGAGGGGACGGGAGAGGATGAAGGTGTAAAGTTTAATTTAATCTCAGAGAGCAATTCACATTCCCAGTGGACAACTCAGGTAGGATAGGATAGAGAAAGGCTTCCCCATTTTCTCCATCCTTCTCCACTTCTCATTTCCGTATTACACTTCTCTGCATACTAACTCCTATATCTCTAGGCGTTTCCTGATTAAATACGAATGTTTCAGATGCAAATCGGGTTAAATTAAACCCACAAAAATATTTACATTTATTTATTTTCTTCTCGTGTTAACTTACGTAATTTTCAATGTTAATTATTCATTACTAGGAACCGATTTTCATTCAAAATTCCAGAGAATTTTTAATGTTTTATAAATGCTGGTAATATGCAGCTTGTTGGTGTAAAATCTAGCATTCAAATATTATCATTTCGTGACTTTCAAACTTTTTGATTTATTGTGTTGCATTACTATCTCTGGCGTAACGCGGTTAAATAATAAAGATAGACCCCTTATCGATAGATAAATATGAAACTGAAAGATATTGGTAGAAATCATACAAAAAAATGACCTTTTTCTTTATTTCTGTAATGCGACGACATTAGACGGGCCTCTAGCTGAGTTCGCGTTCATTCGGGTTTTGCCTCTTTTGCGGATTACAGGTTTTGGCAGATTTATGTTATAAAATTACCTCTTTATTGAAAGTAACTAGAGTTTTTATTTATGAATAAGAAATATTAAAAAACGTTGTTTTTATCACTTGCGTCTAGAGAAATTTCAAGAATTTCACATTATCTTTTAACTAAACAAAGCTTTTATTGAGCATAAATTACAAAGTTTTATTTTTAATCATTTAAGCATAAAAAATTATTTTATTTTTTCTTAGTTGAACAAATAGTATTCGAATAAAATCCTGACTAATCACTACTAACTTGAAATGTTAAATTAAAGGGAACGCGAATATATCTTTAAACATTAAATTTAAATCGATTCCAGATACAACGATGAAACTAAAATAAGTAAATATTTTTTTATAAAAAGCATATATCCGCATATAGATAAAAACTTTTATCAACATGTCATTCAGAAAACGTGAAATTTATTTAATAATTCAGGGTGTTTGGTTTCCTGCCGCTCGCGTTGGGACGGCGCTGTGTTGATACGTCCGGTTACGTTAACATCCCGGAAACTGTGCGACACCCACTTAACCTTCCGCCCCTGAGGTAGGTGCTAGATTGCTAAAGCCTTTATCATTCATATGCAAATACGTCACCTAAAGTAGGGTTGATAATTTTATGACCAATTCTCATAACTTTAATCGGTTTCACATTTCATGCTAATTTTATGCAGGTCATTTAAATTTGTAATTGTGGAAAAATCGTGTTTCTAAATAATATCTTGTAATTAAAGGAGTACGTCATAAATATTTTTAACTTTCTTATAGGTAGTCACATATTGATTTTCTCGAAAGGGGAATGTTTCCACCTTTAAATCAAAATTAACGTACTTTTTTAATGTGAGTAATATTTATATGATCTGTATTGATAAAAATTGTTCTCAATCAATAAATTGTCAATATAACGCAGTGTAAGACTGTAGTCTCTTGTAGTTGAGCATAATGTACATTATTTATTGTGTATTCAGACAATTGGTAGAATTCCATATTGAATTTGGTAATGTTTCCAAAATAAAACAAGTTTATTGGATTGTAATTCTGCTTTATTTTTTACAAAATAAAAAAAGGGTATATTGGGACGCATTTCGTTTTGTTAGGACATTTTCAAACAAACGCCATAAATACATTACCAAATATAATTTACATTATCTTTGTATTATCGTTTTGCTTTAAATTAAGAGAAAAAGTGTCATTGGGTTGTCATTTTTTTAAAAACATAAATTAATTTTATCGTGTCCGTCTCGTGGTCTGATTATAAGTGCATTTTTTTTACAGTGCAAGAGATCTCGGGATTGATTCCGAACATTGTTGATGTAATTTTGTTTTGAATATGTATTTTTTTTTATTTTTTATTTTCTTTTATTTAGGAAACATACATTACAGTTACGAAGTTTAATATTTTATACAATTAGACTTAATTCTAATGGACCAGTGAAGTTTCCATGTGATAAAGCAATTATATGTAAGGTTAATTATGAAAGTATAAAAAAGAGAAGGAAAAAGAAAAACACAAATGAAAGTTGTTAAAAAAATAAAATTTTAGTGAAAAAAAGATATTTTAAAGTTTGTAGTTTGTAGTGAGTATTTACAAATAGAAATAATTTTGAAAATAAAGACAATTTGTAAGAGTAATTAAAATTTAAGAATTGAAATAAAGAATGAAAAACATGCTCAGATGTAAAAATAAAATAAAATAGTTATAACATTTTTTTAAAAAAAGAAAGAACGTAAATATACATATATTTATTTTAAGGGATTCAAAGAAACGATGAGAATAATCTTTAAGATAAATATAAGACAATAAATTTAGGTCAATCTAAAAAACATCTCCAAAATTAATGACACAGTATAGTAAGAGCAGCAATATATTGATTTATTTACATATATAATATAAGTAATAAAAAAAAGTTTAAAAGTATAAAAACATGCCAATGCAGCAGAGAAAAAAGAAAAAATAAAGAAGGAATTTATTTATTTATTTATGTATTTCACAGTTTTAAAATATACAGAGTTTATTTGTTTCAGGTCCCGGCTAGCTAAGAAATTCCTGTGTTTAGGAAGGACCTTATTTTTTTCATGTGTTTTTTATTTTATTTTTAATGTTGGAATAACAAGTATAACAATGTAATAATGTCACTTAAATGATTTTTCATAGTAGGTTTTATTATATCTTTTGCTCTCATCTCCACTTTTGGTTTTAAAATTGTTAGGAACATTCATTGGTCTATTTATGCAATTGTTTTATCCATGGTTTAGTATAACTAAATTGGCTTTGCACTTTTCAGGCTCTTTTAACCGTCAAAAGTATCTTAGCAAATAAGATAAATAAAAAATATATGTATCTGAACCAGAACTTTTATTTCGAAGATATTTAATTACCTAAAAAATATTAATTACTTGAAAAAGATGAAAAGCTTTTAAGCACCTGTTAAAATAATGAATAGTTTCAATAATCAATAAAAAAAAATAAAAGTGAAAGTAAGAAATATATGTATCTGTATAGTTAAAGGTTTATGTAAAAGATTTTTTTTTCGCGAATAAAATGATCAAAAACACAAAAAACTGCTATCAGTTAAAAAAATAATTAAACATCTTTAAAAATTCCTCAAATCGTCCTAAATAAAGCACTTTTGTAAACATTTTATTTTTCAAAATACTTTTACGAAAATTGTCCTAGAACAGGTTATACAACCCTAGCTAGGCAAACAAAATAAAGAAAAAGGTTTAAAGTTAAGCATAATTATTTTTATATCCGATACACTGTTTTTATTATCAAATATTCCCTTTTACGGTGGATGATATGTACCTGCTGAATTCCAAATAAAGTTTTTACCGTGCCACCTTTACCTCAAGAGCATTAAAGTAATGTAAAACGATTTGCAATTTCCACACTCGCACTCGTTTCAAAGCTCATCCCCTGGATATACTCGTCTAGTAAATTGAGAGCTTAAATTTCTCAACCCCCTTGTTGTGCCGGACGCATAAAGCACCTTCCTTCCCCTGACTCCCTGAAGTCAGCTTACAGCCTGAATTGCGAACTGGCCATAAAGGTCCTGAAAATTCCCGCCGTTGTAATGCGCGATGATTTGATTGTACAGGTAGTCTAAAAAGCCTTTTTTTCAAATGAGTTTTTCAAATAAATTTTGCCGTACATTATAAAGTATTTATTGACAAATACACTAGTGATATAAATTGTTAAAACTTTGGTTTAATTGAAATTGAACTATTATCAAAGCTCAAAACACCTGTTCTGGTACAGTTAATCTATACTTTTAAATATAGAGAAAATGATATATTACAATGTGTAAAGTGGCCATTCAAACCAGTCAATGACAGGTCATAAGCCCTGTGAATGCTTAGACTTTCTTATTTCCTTCCCAAAACCGTTTTCCTTCTTTGTTGCAATGAAGTAAGACCATACTTTTGCGTTTCTTAATTATTCCATTACATATGTATGTCCAATGTCAATGCTGATGATTGAATGTAAATTAATATTTACGAAATATTGAATAAAATAAATCAGTAAAACAAACATGCTGCCAACATAGTTTAATAAAGGCAATGCAAATTTTTACATCGGGTAAAACTGCCAAATAATAATGTTTTGCTCCCCTGGCTTTAATTAAAAGATAGATAACTTTTATAAAATGAAAGTTAAAATCGTTTATTGGTTTTTATTTTCCATCTTTTCCATCTTTTCCACATTTATTTTTTTTAAACTTAAACTTAAATCTTTCTGTAGCTTGTCCTTCTGTCTATTTAATTAAATTTTTACATTTATTCTTAAATTGTTTAAACTTTTTACTGAATATGTTGTATCATTTTTAGGTATAATTTTTTAATAAATCTTGGGTAAAAGGTTATTTGTTTTTTTTTTATTATTATTAATTCAAACATGTTAATGTTAAAAGTTTTTGTTAAAGGCAGATTTGATGTTTATGTTAATAAAAAAAAAAATGAACTGTAAAAAAACCTATATTTTGAAATCTTTAACACGAACTATTCTTTTTACGTATTTGAATTTTATTTATTTATTAATTGTACGAAATATTGTACACCTAGGGGTTGCAAACAACCCGTTTTGGGACAGAACATAGCAACATAAAAATTAATACAAAACATAACATCATCATTCCATGTCCGCTCCCGAGTCGGAGCATATGGTGTTCACGAAGAACCTCCAAGCATCTCCGTCGGATGCCAGCTCCTGTGCTAAGTCAGATCCGCGTCCCGTGCTTCTGGTACGAACTGCCGGCAAACAGTTAACAGCGGACGTCCAGGACGTCGAGAATCTGATGCCTTGTAAAGTTGGCAGGCGTGGTTAAGGCTCTCAGGAGGCATACGCAGTACATGACCAAGCCAACCGTATCGCCTCCGCTTGATGACAGTTGTCGGAGTTTGTTCCGTCCGTTCTCTAATTACTTCCATTAAGATTCTTCTGACACATCTAATTTCGAAACTCAGAACTTTGATGTTTTGGAGCCCAGTGAGGTGCCACGGTTTGCATCCATGGAAAATAAAGGTATCGTATCATGCAGGCGTTATGAAATTATTTCATTTTACTGAGTAAATAGACGCACCTTCAGTTCCTTAACCTACAAAACATAACAATGAAATAATATTCCATAGACTGATAAAACTAATAACTATATTTTTATTTAATGTATTACGCTAAGTCGTGAAATTACCAAGTCAATAAATCTATTTGAACATATCAAATACTTCGCTTTTTTTCGTATTAAAATAACATAAGTACATTTTTTGTACATTTTCAGGAGTTCCTGAATTTTTGGGGTATTTCAAGACTACCTTGTAGTCGTATTTCTTCTCACCTTCCCACGTGAGCAGTGGGCACTGAACAGTGAGTACCGTGAGCAGGTGTACCCGTGACCGGAAGGGCGGAAACCACCCCCACCCCACAATAGGGGTTAGCGGGCATTTTTCACATTTCCCTTTCTCTTTTTGTTCGGGTTTATTGAATGTGGACAAATTTCGCCACCCCGTTTCGCATAATGTTGACAACTTTTTTCAATCCTTAGTCGTGTTCAAAATTTATTTGATAAAATAAGGAACATTGTCGTGATCATTTTTTTGCGCATACTTTATTGGACTATAGAGTCGGGTTATTATTATTATTATGGACAACTTATATAGCGCCATTTTCGTAATAAAATACCTCAAAGGCGCTTTACATAGTGATTCTTTTGTTAAATTAATTTAATCGAAGCTTTTAAATTTGTAATTTAATTAAAACAATTTATTTTGTTGTCACGTGCTACGGATTTATTCAAATGATTTAGAGAACAAGTGTGTTTTAAGTTTTTTCCGAAACATCACTTCACTTTCACAGCCTCGCACCTCTGCTAGGAGAGCATTCCATGCCATAGGGCCTGCGACCGCAAATGCGCGTTCACTAAATTTAGTGCGCTGTTTGCGTAGAGGTATAATAACTTTTCCTCTCGCCGTAGACGTAGCTGATCTAAACGTGAGACGCCTGTCAGCTAGTTTATCTGGAATGCGTAGTTCCCTTAGATATTCCGGAGCAGAGTTGTGCAGTGACAGTTATAGTTATGTGGTAGGTTTTCTGAAATCCTGATTATAGAGTTAAGCTTCATTTCTCAATCTACTAATACATTTTAATAAAATAAATAAAACAACTTTGTTTTTAACCACTAATTTTTATTTTTCACCGACCGGTTTCAAAGCAAACAAGCTTCTTTGTCAAGGTTTACGTAACTAATTAGTGGTTGAAAACAAAGTTGTTTTATTTATTTTATTATAATGAATAACCACAAAGTTAGTGCTTTAAATATAAACTAATACATTTATTTACAAATAACTAAGAATGGCCAAAAAATTATAAATTATTTTAACCTGCTTTATTTCAGAATAAGTTTTTCTAGGTTATTATGCCGTGTATTGTTTGTACTATTTACCGGTGTATCGGATGGCATTACAGCGTCCATTATCAGGGTTAATGAGGGTAAATAGAACGAACGACACATTTATGCAAAAACTTATTTTGTATCTGAACGGCCGTAAAAAGCTAAGAAGTTTAATCATTTATCAAAATACTAGTCGGTAAAAATGTGTTAGAGTTTTTTATTGACTATGTGCCTAATATTTTGTGATTATATTTTCTAAGCTGGAGACAATGTATGTATTGCTGTTCTCTTATTTTGAAGATTATCGTCTTAACATACGGTTTAATGGATTCCAAGACTCACGAAAAATTGGCTAACGATTTTATTATTTATTTTAAGTTCTGTATTATTTCAATAAACAAGCACGGAAAGATTAAACTGAAATTAGAAGCCTATTTCTTATTTCAATACAGTCCACTACAAATGTACTTAAATGCTTTGATAAAATACTCTTTTTTTATTTTTATTTATTTACAATTTTAAAAACCCCGTTAGGGTTACGTTAGAAATTTAATATTGTCTAGTCATTTTATATCTCGTCTAGTCTAGTTTGTTCAGTCATCATGTGTTTTTTCAGATTGATTTTAAATTTGTCTCCAGTAAAAGTTTTCAAGTAGTAAGGTAGGTCGTTGTAGTGTTTAAGTCCATTATGTAGTATTTTTGACTGTCCTGTGTTTGTCTTTACTTTTTCAATATGATAGTGTTGTTGTTGTCTGGTGTTATATTTGTGTATGTCAGCATTTTTGACTAATATTATGTCGTCGTCTTGTATGTTTCCCAGTGTTATTTTGTGCACAATTTTTAAGGTCTCAATTTTAGTCAAGTAGTTTATGTCAAACTGGTGTGTTTTTTTGTACAGTTCAGTCGTAGAGGTCAGGTAGGATAGGTTGTATGTTAGTTTAAGAATTTTATTTTGTTGTCTTTGTATTCTTGTTATGTCTGTCTTGTTGCCAGTTTATATAATCATAACTCATTCAAAGGCTATGATTTAGATCAAGTATCAAGGTAATATTGCAATAATTGGTTTAATTATGAAAACATTGTAGACACCATTAATGCACAGTGTTTATAAAGACATTAGTCGATTGTAGAATAGAAAAAGTTTTTTTTTTCATCACAATAAAATGTGTCCAATAACGGTAATATTAAAACAGTACAAGGCTCCCAAGCTTGAAAAATCATATTTAATTATGGTTATCGTACGGAAAATCGAGCTCTGAAATCTAATATCCTAGCAATTAAAACATGAGAACCACCATTATATTAATGAGATGGTGCTTGACAGCAAGATTTTGGTTTTGTTCAAAGTTGCCAAATGAAATAAATGACATTGAATTATTTTTACAAATAACATGTTTCTAAAGCCTGTAGGCGCCAAGCGCCACTGCACGAACAAAGGGATTATAAATCTTATTTACCTCTGTGATAGTCCAGAGTACTGCTGCTGGTCTCAAATTGTAAACAAGTCCCATATTCCCATAGCAAATTTGAATCAAACATTGGCTTGACCGTGTCATGGTACTTTAAAATATTTTCTCTAGGAGAAATTTACATTCTCAATTGCAAATTAAAAGTCCGATAAAAAAACACGTATATTTTCAATTATTTCATTTTTTATTCTTTAGACTAGACAAATACTTTTTCTCTACCCAAATACTTTCGTTCATATCCAAGCAGATAAAGAACCATTTATTAAAGTTATGTGTATTTACATATGTATGCTCTATTAAGTTAATTTATCAACTAACATAAACTTTTAATAAGATTTTGTTTGAAATAGAACCTTAACTATTTATTTACTTTGTGTTTATTTGTAGAACTCTTTATTATAATTTTTATATTAAAATTGAACACTGATTTGAGTCTAAATAAAATCGTTTAATTTATTTTTAAACACAAGAACAAAAAATCGAACAATCGTTTCGCCTTGTTAAGTAATAATAAATCAAACATATCAAGTTCAGCATGTACATGTACAGTTATTATAATTATGGAAAAATCCAATAGTTTAGAGTTTAGGTACTTATATATGTGCTTTGGAGGAATTTCTAATATTTTTTTAAAAACCAAAGTTAGCCTTTGTTGGCATATGTATTGTGAAATAATTAATAAATTGATAAACGTTGAACTTTTTTTTTATTTTTTTTATACGCCTCCACTCGTTAGCGAGTGGAAAGTGAAACGTTGAACTTATTACTGACGTAATTCTATTATTAATATTATAGTTTGTAGGATTGTTTTTTTTATTTAAATATATGATTAAAATATTATAAAGAATTTATATAAACACATCTGATGTTTTATTTGATAGTTTTTCAAATATTTGAGTTAGTATTATTTCTAAAAAAAATGTGGAGTTGGGTCTTGAGTCTCAATAAATTTTAAATAAATATATTGTGAATAAAATAAGTAGTAAAAAACGTATTTTAGAATAATTTATTTTAAACTCAAAATGTATGCAGTTTATATCTATTATATGTAAGGCATTTTAATCAATATTTCATGTCGATCTCACCGGGAATCGAACTAAATACCTCAAGCATTGTAGGCGAACGTGCCAACCACTAAAATACGAGAGGGACTTATCTCAATTTGATTTTTTTATTCAGGATTTTTCCCCGAGAGCTACCATCGTTGTTTAGTGTCCTCGGCACGGGAAACCCCAGTGAGGTCACATTATTTTTATTATTAATTATACTCGTAGTTTGTAAGCAAAAAATATGAATTAATAAATAAATAAAAGCACTCATCCAGGATTTTGCTTATATTTCACACACAAAATGTATTCATTATAAATCAATTTGTTTTCCGCTACGACAAATCGACTCAATAAATAGATTAATATATTATATGTACGCACGTACCCGAAATTACATTTGACAGTTACGATTAAAGAACTTCTACATTTTTATCCAAGTTTACGGTCAAACGGAATGTTAGTCAAATAAATGGCTTTTTTTTCCTAGAATAGTAGTTTGTCTTTCCTGCTTTGGCCACGTGTGTCGCTGAGCGCTATTTATGAGTATTTCTGCCGTGTATAGTGAGCGGAGTATACGAGCAGTGTGTTTTTCTCGGAAAATCGCCTTTACCTTGAGAGAGACGCCACACGCTGTATTCTTCGCTTACATAAAGGCGTCTCCCAATAGCGCCGCAAGAAAAGTCAAACCGTTCGAAGAAGATTATTTTTTGACCATTTTTTTTGTATATTTCTGTAAACCACATTAGTTTTAAGTTTAACATTTGCAAATGAAGTACGGGTTTAAAAATACAAATATTAATGATTTTTTGTTATTTACAAACATTTACACTGTGTGGTATTTACACAATTTTTACTAAAAAAACCTATATTCAATGTTATATTTCAATATCAAAACACAAAAATAAAATGTTTGACTGAATGTCAGATATTTAAAATAAAATCTTTAATCTAACTATTACAACCATTTTATCCGCACTTAATAGTGGATTGGGCAATATATTAGTACACTAATTGCAGTCTATATTGATCAATTTCGTTACTTGGATAGTAAGATGATCAGTCTTACGTGTTATGTGCCAGTTCAGGGACAGTGAATAATTTTAGTGTGAAATCATAATTAAAATAATTATTTTAGCTTCAAACTGCCGAGAAATGAACTCTGGACCTCGATCATAATAAACGAACGCACCAACTATTACACTACGAGGCGGACTTATACCCACTCGATTTTCTTTTTCAGGACTTTTACCTGAGAGTAGCCATCGATTCGAAAACATTCGTCCAGGGTTATGGTTCTATTTCACATGTGGAATTTTTCAAATGCCAACCGAACACTGAACAAATAACACCAAAGTAAAACTCATAATGTAATATAATATTACGTAATAGTTTGCATCTTTTTGTATATAACTTCACTAAAGTTAACAAATTGAAGAATCAAAGAAATATGGATGTTTAAAAATAGGCAAAATGGTGAATGTTACACAGTGTATAAAATGGGCACTTAAACCAGCCATTGACAGGTTATAAGTTCTGTAAATGCCTAGACTTCCATATTCCCTTCCTTAAGGTATTCTCCATCCCTGTTGTAATTTGTTAACATAATAATGTGTTTAAATTAGTTGATTTACATTGTATTATATTAAAATAATACAATACGTTATGTTTTTTTAATATATTGTATTTTATTATTGAATACATTGAATATATTTTAATATAATTTAATACTTTGGTTCATCCTATTCTTGAATACTCCTCTGTAATATAATAAGTTACTTATATAAATTGTGTTGAATCAGATCAGCATAAATTTAGAAGAAAAATTGCTTAAAAACTAGCAATCACAAGAGACAACTGTAATTAAAATGACATGGAACTTTTTCTTAATCTATCGAATCTTTCAAAACGTCGATCAAATGCAGATTTAATTTGCATCTTCAAAATACTCAACGGTTTGTATGACGTTTAAACTATTCTCCAACTATGGTTTTCAGGCACCTCTACCCAGAATGATCAGATTTGTTAAGGAAAACCAGAACCTTAATTATTTTAATTATAAATTGAATAACTTTGCCAATTAACTAAAACCCAAAATTTTTATGTCTTATAATTAACTTGGATCCTGTAATGTTTAAAAATAATCATTATAATAACTTTTTCTTTCTATTTTTGCGTTTCTAGTTTTATGTCACTGTATACAATTGTTTTTGGTATAATTTATGTTTAAAATGGACTTTGTCCGTTAATCTATTTTGGATTTTGAAAAATTAAAAAAACTTTTTAAAACAAGTTTTGCATAGCAGTACGCTTTTTTGGTTAAAACATCATCATCATTCCCTTTCCGCGCCTAATGATGCATAGGGCACTGCATTGGTACACCAATCGCAGCGTATCTTGATCGTTTTGTTACATGAATGTAAGGTGATCGGTCTTACGCTTTAGGTAACAGTCTAGGGACTATGAAATTTCCTAGTGTAAAAACCTCTTTTTAAATAAATATTTCATTTCTACCATGACGGGAATCGAACCCGAAACCTCTTGCATGGTAGGCAAATGCGCTGACTAGTACACTACGATACTGACAATGGTTAAAACATATCTTTATAAAAATACATATGAGGTTGTTTTTCTTTTTCAAATTGTTGCTGTGATTGTACTTACCTGTGTATTTTTTGTAAATGCACCTTGGGCGTAAATGCACCTTGTAAAAATATTTAAAATATAAAACTAAATAAATGATTTATCCGCTTTTTTGTGAGCACCTTTTCTGTGTGCTTTTCCTGTACCGTTCAAGCCGTTCCAGTTTTTCCTTTTCAGTTCATTCAGTCGTAAATACCATAAATATCTCCCATAAGAATACCTGACCGGTCGCGACAAAGGCGCCCGGATAGGTGAAGGTCCATATAAAAAGCACGTTGGAATTAAGATATTGTGTTTTTACCAGCCTATTATCATATATCTTCCACTGCACTATTACGACTCCTTAGAAATCGAGAAGACAGCGACTTGATTAATACTCCAACTAGGTTTACGGGAACCTTTCAACAAAGGAGATATTATTTTATTTGAGAAAACGAACTTCTTTTCAGATCGTGAGAATTATTTATTGTTGTTTTCACGTGTTTTCACGAAAAAATGTTTGGAAATATATTTGTTTTTCATATTCTGATTATGAATTATGGCAGACGTAAGGTGACTTGAAAAATGGTCTAGGGAAGAGACATAATTCAGGAATCAGGTGGAAAATTTTATATGTAAAATATTGTAATGTTTTGAAGAGTTGCAAAATACTGTGAAATACTTTTTGACAAAAAATACTTCTCTTGTTTTCAATCCTGTCGCAAAACGTAATTTCTATCATTTACATCGTGAAAACAGAAAAAAATTTAATTTTAAAAACAAAACATTGAAGAAGCCCAAGTATTTGTGAAGGAAGACAAGTTCATCTTGTTACATAATAAAAATTAGTTGGCGCATTTTTTCACCATTCAAGAGATACCGAGTTTGATTCCCGTCAACTTCGGCATAAAATATTTTTTTAATTTATTTCAACAGAGAGGGGAAACATTTTTGAGAAGGTGATATGGAAATCTAGGCATTTACAGGGCTTATGATCTGTCATTGGCTGGTTTAAGTGGCCATTTTACACACTGTAAAACATTTACCATTCTGCCCATGTTTGAACATTCACATTTTCTCAACTTAACTACCGAATCGAATGGAATTTACTACCTGGTAAAAGAGGAAGTAAAAAAATTGGAAAATTGTTTTCAGGCGTTGCCTAGTAGGTGATTCGGTTCAGCCGGATGAATCTCACCCACGTGATAAAGGTTTCAACTCTTTTACTTCACAAAAGTGAACAGATGGAAGAGTTGAGGAAATGTAGATGTTTAAACATGGGCAAAATGGTAAATGTTACACAGTGTGTAAAGTGGACACTTAAACCAGCCATTGACAGGTCATAAGCCCTGTAGATGCCTAGACTTCTATATTACCTTCTCTTAAATGTTCTTCATCTCTGTTGTAATATGTTAAGAATTAAAATTGTTAAGCATGTGGAAGTCTAGGCATTTACAGAACTCATGATCCGTCATCGGCTAGGCTAGTGGTCAGCAAACTCAATAGTCAAAAGAGTCAAAGATCGGCATTACGACGATCAATATTTCTTTTGAGAGCCGAATTTCTTTTCGTTAAGCTGTTTCCTCTTCAAAGCCAACGCACTTTATTATGCAGTGAAGATCTCCATACTTACTCTCAGTTATAGAGTAAACATTATTCAAATTAGCGATGTAAAGGAGTTTTGACGACAATTGTGTTGACAATCTTAATCACCAAATCCATAACATTTGAAATTTGTCGCCTCTCGATGAATGATGCAATGGTAAAAAAGCATCTTATAATTAATGTTTGCTTCAAAAATAGAAAAAAAAACCGTTCTTACTTCGGTCATAATTTTAGCCCCATATGTTGAAATTGAAATAATTTTATCAAGTTTAATATGAAGCTTCTGCGTGCATTCGATTACAGTATTTGCAATATCCTAAATAATTCAATAGGCAATAGTCCTAGAAGTTGTTCTGTAGAACCAGTAGACTAAATAATTTGAACAAAAAGTGTAACTTGCGCTGAGCCGTACCCGAGTGGCCAAAGAGCCGCATGCGGCTCGCGAGCCGTGGTTTGCCGACCACTGGGATAGGTTAAGTAATCACTTTACACCCTGTGATACATCAATTATTCTGCCTGTAGGTACTCGACTTCCATATTCAAGTATGACGTTTTGTGGTTAGCTACAGATGCTTGATTCAAATTTTATATTTCGAAAGCGTTTTGGCCTACTATAAAGAATGATGGTATGAAAACTAGCGACATATATTGTTAGAAAGGAGTATTTGTAAAATATCTAATATTGATATCGATCCTGTTAATGAAAAATCTAGAATTTTTGCGCATATGACCGAACCCACCCCAGTAAACACTGTCAAGTTGCCAACACTGATGCGCTCTTCTATTGGCAACGCCCGCGCCGCGCCGCGCGCCGGTGCGACCCTAACTTCAAGCCACACTATGTGCAACTTCATAAAGTAACACGAACTGTCATAGCTTGTGGCATTTCTTCCGCTTCATTGTTCGTATCTACTCTGCGCTCTCGTCCTACGAAATCATTTTTAATAATAAATAAGTGTTACATATTATAATAAATATTTTATACTTAATCCGCGTTCATCTTTCCTATCACGAGTCAACTAATTATTATTAATTAAACTAATTATTATTAACTAAACCATCACCTTACAAAACGTTTTCCAACCTTTATGCTACTAAGCCTCCTTGAAAAGTTTTTTTTTCACGACTCCGTGAAAAAAAAATCCTTCGCCTTCTAACCGTTTTATTTTTATAAATAGATAAATCAACAAGGAGTAAATATGGGCGTTTAGTTCACTCAAAAGAAGTAGCAACAGTTACTGTTTCACAAATTAAACTGTTTATAAACATCGTTAAAAAATCACAAAGACCAAGTCCATAAATATAATAAATCTGGAATATACCAATTAAATTGTAATTATTGCGATTCAATCTACATTGGAAAAACTAAAAGAAACTTTAATATTAGAGTAAAAGAACACTTAAGATGCTTAAATAATAATAATTTTTCTGAATTCGCAAATCATTTGATAGAAAATAATCATAACTTCAAAAAAACACTGGATTAACAGTACTTCATGTTGAAAATATAATATTAAAATTAGAAAACTTAGAAATTAAAAAAGCGATTCATAATAAGAAAACGATAATTAATAACCAAATAAACAATATTTATTTTAGTCCCCTCCTGTCTTACTTCGAAAATAGAGATATTAAATAACCACCCGTGTAAGGAAAAAACCACTTGATTTATTGGGTCCACGTGTATTATTTAGTGAACATGGTAGAAATAAATAAAAAAAGGAATCAATTCATTCGTTACGTAAACCTTGACGAAGAAGCTTGTTTGCTTTGAAACCGGTCGGTGAAAAACAAAAATTACTGGTTAAAAACAAAGTTGTTTTATTTATTTTATTAAAAAACCTTGTTCGAGCAACTGCTGAAACTGTTTAAAAGTTCTTCGTGTTGTAAATAAAATATTGAAATTAGATTACTTGGAAATCTTAAAAATTAAAAAAGCGATTAATAATAAGAAAAAAAAACTAAAAGAACAATATTTAATTTAGTTCACTCCTGTCTAGTTTCAAATGTATCCATCTCATATAACCATCCTTTCAAGTGAAATAGACTTGATTACTAATTTCATTGGCAGCACACTGATAAAAAAAATAGGAAAGAATTCATTAGTTAAGTATACCTTGAGAAAGAGGCTTGTTTAGCTTTGAAACATTTTTCAAACATTTTTTTCCATATAATAAACAATGATTAATAATAAAATAATGAGACCTCACTGGGGTTACCCGTGCCGAGGATACTTAACAATATACTTTTTTTTATATTTTTGCATGTGAGAATATACAAAGAAGACTTTATATACAGAGATAATTAACAAAATGCTTTGAAAATGTTTAACACTCCGTATTTATATTTATATTTCATTTATGTTTTACAGTTTGATTTATTTGTTTATATTATGGTGTGAATTTTATTTTTTTAAATTTACGCCTTCCGGGTTGGAAATCGCTTCCTTGCAGTGTACAAAGATTTGGACATACCAAAAATATTGTTAAGTATTAAAGTCATCAAACAAATGTATATAATAATAAAAATTAATTATAATAACTTGAACAACTCATAATGAAATTACTTGACGCAAGGAAACATTGAGCTTTAACGAGTTTATGTTTGCGTTCGTTAAAAAATTAAATCTTGATGTATGCTTGAGATTGATTTATTGCGACTTTGATAGATCGCTTTCAGTTACTGCTATTTCTTCCTATTTCCCCCCGTACCTTGCAGTTTCCAGTCTAGGTATGGCTTCCCCATTTTCAACGTCAATGCTTCGGAAAATTAGTTTCCCGTACGGTCGAGATCGGACGTGATCGAGTACAGAATGGCTGGTTTGTGCCTCGTTCTCTTAATATATCGACCATTCCGTATGTCGACTAAATCGTTTACGACAACATCTCCGCGATACATTATTGACAATAGGAAATAAAACTTCTATTGGTTTTAGATACACCGAAAAAAAGTCATATAATTTTTCAATTAGTAATCATCTTTGATTCTTATAATATAAGAAATCAAACACTGATTTGAGTATACTGAACACTTTATTTTATTTTTACAAATATTAAAACAAAAATTTCGAGACAATTGTTTTGCCTTGTTAGGGCATTTTCAAACGAATGTGAAGATAAGTTGTATTGAATGTCCTTATTTATATATTATATAATTCAAGATACTTAAGTAAAAAAAAAAAATCTTATAAACTATAGCATGTACACTAATCATAGTTGTGGGAAAAATCAATAGTTAAAGGCAAGGCTTAACAAGTAATGGGGAATTTAGGTATTTATATTTGAATTTTGGAAAAATTTATAACCCAGTAAGTATTTATTGACATACTCCTCGATCTTCGATTCTTTTGAATTTTTTTAAAAATATAATGTTTTATTTTTTTATTTTATGTTATGCCCACAAAACAAAGTTATTAAATGTTTTTTAATATTATATTATAAAATACATTATTTACTGCCTAAAAACGGGGAAAATATTCCTCGCTAGGCAGTTTAGATGAACCACCAGTAATAAATAATATAATTTTTAAAATGTATGTTTTCTTTTACCAATCAATTAATCTATTCTATAAATAATTCAATGTAAATTGCTGTAATAAATATGTAAAAAATGAATTTAAAAAATTACAAAATATATTATTCAGCTTTTTTTCTTGTAGAAATACTTATTTACCTTGAATTATATAACTATTCAAGGATTTTCAGTCCATTTAACCTTCACATTCGTTTGAAAATGCTCTAACAAAGCGAAACAACTGTCAAATATTAAGTTTTTTTGTTTCAAAATAAAATTAACTGATTTATTAGATTAAAATCAGTGGTTAATAAGGTTAATTTAAAAAATATATTACTTTTTTTTTAAAAATAATTAACTAGTTTTGGCAAAACACTATGCTTTCTTCAGTTTCACGAAAGCGGTTCTTAAAACATCAACAATATTAAAATATGGCTCTCATTATACAATAAAAAGTTATATATTTTTTAAAAAACCAAAAAAAAAAACATTTGTGCAAGTTGCGATGAACAAAAAATTATTTTAAGTAATATTCAATACACAGTGTATAGGTACAACAATAAACTGTTTAATTTAAAATATAAAAAAAATTGAGCTTCGAATCAACTGAGCATTTCAGCAAAATTTTAGTAAGTCGACATTATGGCATTAGAGTCTGTTTAGAAAATGCTCCCAAGTAGAGCGGTATGCAGATGTGCAGCAAATTACCACCGTAACGTGTGATAATATGATTAATGAGCTGTATAGAGCTGTATAGTGTCCACCTTTACGGCCTTACAGGACTATTAGTTTGGATTTATTACACTGCTACAAATGTGCTAGGGCTGCGCTTTATAGACGATGCAAAAACCATTTTAATGCTGTATTATTTTTGAATGAGCTATTATTTTATATTATCTTTCAAAAATTTAGTAATTTAACACCAAAATAATAAATGAATAGTTTGTGGCAGTCTGTAATATTATTAGTTGCTATAATCAGCCCCATAATCACATGGGAACATTTATTTATTTATTCATTCATTGACGGTTCAAGGAATTTTACAAAAATTGTATGGCAATAATCAAGCACAATTTCAATTTGAAAACAAGCACAATTGCAATATAACACATCTGATGAAATATGGTATTTCAAGTATAATTAAAACTAAACAATTTAATTAAAATAATATGATAAACAACAAAAAATGGAACGCAACAGTAAAAAAGAATTATTATTATTATTATATATAATAATAATGATTATTTATATAACGCCATTTTCGTAAAAATTGCCTAAAGAGCGCTGATTTATTAATTACGTCAGTAGTACGCGCACTACATCAGTAAACACAAAAAATTACATAATCTTATTTACTAAAATACAAAAAAATAAAAAAGATAACTTAATCATAATTTGCATTCCCTCATCTGTACATTATAGAGTTATAGAGATCGATCGTTTGTTATAATCCATACATGAAGAAAAATATGATTAGTTTAACGCTTCAAGCGTCAAGCCTAGATTTACGAACTAATTTTTGCAGTGTAAAAACACCTTTATTGATTTAAAAAAAAGATTAAATGTGTGACTCATGTTTAGAATTGAACTAGAGACTTCATACATTGTATGCAAATGGGCTAATTACTAGACCAGGAAGCTGACTAATTTCTACTCTATTTCTTTTTTCAGAATTTTTAATTCACAGCACTCATTTAATCAAAAACACTCGTCCGGAGTTTAGGTTTTACTTCACATACAGAACGGTGTTTTTCATTCCATCGGACACTATGCATTGTAATGAAATATGTTTTTTTATAAATAATTGAGTTAAAGAACGTTTATAAATAGATTTATAATTAATTAAAAAACGAAAAATCAGAGGAGATTGAAAACGTAACAATATATCGATGAAAAAACGATTGAGAACGCTGGGGCGTTTTTTTTTACCTCGCGGTTAAACAGACTCCCCTTGTAATTATATGCAGATTATAGTTGGGGAGATTTCTGGTAGACTAATATAGTATGGGGTACCAACACAATATATATGTGTATGTAATGGTGTGTATATGTGTATGTATATATATATGTACGTAAGTGTATGTGGATATATGTATATGTGCGTAAGTGTGTACATATATATGCATGTATATGAGTGTATGTATGTTTATATATGTACGTGTGTGTATATGTACGAGTATATGAAAATATATAAATAAACGTATATGTTTGTCTGCCTTAGCACGGGTCTTCTCCTACTATGCATTAATAAATAAAAATAATTTAAAAAAAATAATTAGCTTTCAACGTGAATCTGTTAATTCTTTGTTTTATATAAGTTATTAAGTGAGTTTTAATATAAATCTCCACCAACAAGCTATAGAAAGTGGCCTGGAGGAATTTCAGTTTTAGTAAAAAGAAAAGTGTGAAAATGTATGCTAATATAAAAAAAGAAAAGAAACAACAAATTTCATAGTTATGAAAATAAGAGCAGTGCATATTTGTGCATTAGATCTGCCGAAACTATTTGTTTTGTTTACAGCGTACAGCGTATTTAAACGGTGAGTCACATTTTTAGATAAGTAATTCTAAAATTACAATGTTTACCTTGTACATTGAATATTTTAATATCGTTTCATTTCATCCTTCAAGAAGACACAGTAAAATGGACGCCTGGCATAATGACATCCAAATAACGTTTCTTTGATCTATTTCACCGCCACGCAACGCCAACTACCTCTGAACGTTCATTAATTACACGTCCCCAGTCATACTGTCCTCCGTCCTACCTTGCCCAGACATGATGCTGCTAATTGCATGTGCAACCGAAACTATAAATTCGTCAGATACTAAAGGTGTGAATCGCGATATGCGTTTATATCATAAGACGAAGAAGAGTGATGTACGCTCATAGCGGCCATTTTAAATAGACATCACACGCCATTTTAAACCTACAACAGGTGTGCATAAATAATGATATGGAGATATTAAGATTTCACTACTCAAGTTGTGAGAAACACGTGTGGAAAATAATTACAATGTAGTTGTGTAGTTACTTCTGTGTGCGTTCGAAATAGCTCAATTCAGGTCACTTTGTTAAAAGTACAAAGTAGGAGTGATTTGCATGCAAATCTTCAAGTGTTAAATGGTTTACGACTTAATTTAGGTAGTTACAAAGATGAGCACGCTGATTTGTTTAAACTTAAGTATCAAGAAAAATACAGTGTTTTATATTTAAACAAAATAGTATGTAGGTTCGTTATTTAATATATATTTAGGTAGGTACAACAAAAATACCAATATTTTTAAATTATACATTTTTCACAATTCGTAAAAATGCTTTTATTTATTTAAATAACATTATCCATACATTTATTGAATTCAGAGATACAGCTTATAGTGATACAACCAAGAACGACCCATGCCTGTGAATTTACCCTGACTCACTAGAAAACCCGTGTTGAGTCGGGGCATAAAATACAACTGAAATCAATTTAAGGTTACTCAGATATGTATAATTTTTTTTGTTGCCAATTTTGATATTTTAAACATAAAAATCTTAACAATGTTTTTAGTATGTCCAAATGTTTTCAGACAGAGCGGACTTCCTCTCTAGGGAGTTATTCAGATCGAAATTTGTTGCAACAAACATTTAAACATACATAAGTATAAAAAATGGAAAATATTTTTTACGCGTTGCCTAATAAGTTAATTGGTTCAGCCGGATGAATCTCACCCACGCGATTGAGGTTTTAGCTCTTTCCCTTCATAAAAGTCAACAGATGGAAGAATTGAGGAAATGTGGATGTTTGAACATAGGCAGATAGATAAATATTACACGGAGTTTAAAGCGGCCTCTTAAACCAGACAACGACAGTTTATATGCCTTGTAAATGCCTAGACTTCCATATTCTTTTCTCAAAAATATTTTACCCTTAGTTGCATCAAATTTAAATAAAAATCTTTCATTAGGTTTTTGTATTATGTACTTTTAACGTTAAAGAAATGGTAAAATACGTAATTTAAAAAAATAGTAAACATTGATTGAATCACACATTTTTTTACAAGGTTAACGGGGGATAAATATGTTTATATATATATATATGGATGGCAATCTTTCAGCTCCATTCTGTGGAACTAATGGACGCGGGATTGACGTGAGTGGTGGCGAGAGTGCTGGTTGGCAATACGGTCTCCTGGAGGCGTCTGGTGATATCCACGTGCTCCTCTTAGAAGCTGATGTAGAAAAAGGGAAGAAGAAGAAATAATAAAAAACACACATACATTCATATATGAGAAGTTTAGAGCCCAAGATGATCATGTCCACTTGAGATAGTTCTGAGATAATTGCAGTTTTATTGCAAATCACTGAAATTAAATATGTGGATAACGTAAATGATTTCTATGCAATGAATAAAAAAAGGTTGTATTAAACAATAAAAAAGTTTATCATATATTTTTTTTAATATTCTAACTTCTAAAATTATTAGGTTTTTTCGAAAGGGTTGTGACTTGTTCAACTTTTAAACTGATTTTTTATTTCAGAACATAAGTTAAATAAATGTACAAATAAAATTTATTTGAAATATAGGCATTTACAGGGTTTATGACCTGACATTGGCTGGTTTAAGTGGCTTCATTACACACTGAAACATTTACCATTCTACCTTTCAAACATCCGCGTTTTTTAAATTCTTCCATCTGTTGATTTTTGCGAAATTAATGAACTGAAACCTTTATTGATGTGGGTGAGATTCATCTAACAGCATTATTTTACCTACTAGGCAACGCCTGAAAACATTCCAGCTCTTCTTATAAGAACATCATTATTCAAGTACGAATAAATTTGCTACAGACAAATTTTATATAAATTTTATACCGATTGTCTTGTGATTTTTATATTTATTTATTAGCTTATACAGTAAATCAAAGAAAATCGGCTATTGAGTTAGGAAGTAATTTGTCTTGTGTCCCGAATGAAATATTAATTTGACTTAAACCGTGGCCTACTCAGTTGAAATTTGCAAAAATATTGACTTAATCATGTTGTCTTCTGAACTTTTTATATATTATAACTATTCATAAATGCAATAAGTATATTTTTTAAAAAGACATTTTTCATATAACGGGGAACGAATTTTAATTAAAGATTTATTTTCACAGTTTTAAAAGTTAAAAATAATTTTATATGGTCTATTTAAAAACGTTTAAACCAAAACTATGAGCATAGTTCGATTTTGCATCTTTTGGCGAAAGTATCAAGAGACCACGGGGTAGTGAAAAAAGCGTCGCCACTCAACACGGAGATCGCGGCGGCGTCAAGACGCCTTTCCTCGTAACTCTCAAGGGAAGGCGTCTGTTGTATCGGAGTCTCTCACAGCCTGTGTACGTTAACCTGATTACCACTTTGTATAGCCAACTGTGCAGGCTAAAAGGAAGGTAATTAAACTTGATTGTCAGACTATGAGAGGGTTATCGGATTATGGACACTAAAATTATACTAGAGGTATTTATTAGGGAAGAAATCAAGGTGTGTGTAAAGAGTTACTTATAAAAAAAAAAAACTTATCATTGAACTGTTAATTTTTTATTAATTTCGTGTCCGGAAAGATTAAAAACATAGTTGAGCATAAAATAAAACGAAAAATTAAATATGTTTACTATTATTACTACTGTTTTCTTTTTAACCTTTTCTTTTCTTATTTTGTTTTATTTACGTATTTTGGATTTTAATTTTAATAGTTAGTTTTAATTTTTGTTTTGTATTTATGATTTTTTTTATCTTGTTTAGTTTGCATTTATGAGCACCCACTACTAGTACTTTATTTTTCTAAAGTTTCAAATATATTCAAGTATATGCTTATTCTATCATTTAATTGTATTTTTTTCTCTCAATTTTTCTACTTTTTTAAAAATATCTGAAACCATATTATTTGGTTTTTTGAGTTTTTTATATGTTTTTTCTTAATACTTTATTTTTTTCAAAGCATCAAAAAGAAAATAAATATATGTTCAATTTTTTATAAATGTACAATGAAATGTCTGTACTCTTTAATGTTAATCTTTGTATAAACTTATGTCTGAGCACTCGATGACAAACTATTATTCAATAGTTTATCGGGATAAATATGTTTTAATACTTTGTGTTTTTATTCTTATAATGAGTGACTATTTTATAATGACTATTTTTTTGATTTTGTTTTGTTATTATTAACATGTGTATTTTATTGAATATAATAAAATAAAATAAAATAAAAATATAATAAAATAAAAACTCTGGACGAGCGTTTTTTACTCGATGGCTACTCTCAGGTAAAAATCCTGATTCAGAAAATCTAGAATCTAAATCTTTTGACGTGTCTCGTAGAGTAGTAGTTGGCGCATTTGCCAACTATGTTTGACGTCCCAGGTTTAATTCCTGACTGATTTCACTGTCCCTGGACTGCCACCTGAAGCACAAGATTGATCGCCTTACTTTCATGTAACAGATTCTATTTTACACACCGAATTGTATTCTTCATCCATTCGAACACGGAATCAAACAAATATTTTTTTCCTGTAAGGCTATAAAATTGTCAAACGTTTTTGTATACAATTTGTTGAATTTATAAGAATGATAATTTACAATCAATTTTCGTTTGCTCTGTATTTTATAAATATATTTATATTTATCGGAGGGAGACTATTAAGGCTTCGGTCTCCTAAGTAATCAAGGTTTTGGACGTTCAGGGGATGAGTGGGGGTAGTTAAGGACAGTGATGGGAGGGGGGAAGGTTTGGCGCCACTGCACTACCTGGAGAGGGTGTCATCAGACGTGACGTCATCACGAGGGTGCTCTACACGTGAGCGTAAGGGAAATCTATTTTATAAATATGATCTTAACGACGATATAACCCTTCCATACAATTTGCTGAACTCACAGTGAAAGGGGCAATAAAAACAGTAGATTCTAATTTAATTTAAATTGCAGTTAATTAATTTTCATTTCCAAAAAAAACTTGTTTATTAACAAAACCAAAGCTTTTTTTCATATAATTGAGATTCATCTGACTGAATTATTTCACCAACTAGGCAACACCTGATATTACATCTTAATTTTTCTACTTCTTTTTATACAGTTAACTGAATCAAGGTTTTAAGTTTTAAGTACGTTCAAACGTTTGTAGACAAGGCTAGATTTTAGTCCCTAGGGAGTTATTGAGATTAAAATTTATTGCAACTTAAACCAACCAATGACAGGTCTTAAGCCCTGTAAATGCCTAGACTTCCATATTCTCTTTTCAATAAGGTTTTCCCTATCTGTTGCAACAAATTTCAATTGTTTTTTACACACTGTATAATAACTAATTTTTATTTCACAATTATTTCACTTTGTTGTTTAATTATTTTATTGGAATAACGTTAAAAGGTGTAGAAAAAGTACATTGGTAAACTCACAGAGATAAGCATAATGGATACGTAATATTTATGCACTCCAGGAAAAACATAGTAACGTTTGTGTTTTTTTTAATATAAAATTTGTATGGATTGAGTAAGTGTACATTTTTGATTTTCAAAAACGAAGCTTTTCGAAGGATCAGATGTTTTCCGGGACAAAAAGTAGCCAGTGTCTTCCCGGCCTTCCAGCCATCTCTGGGTACGTCAAGTGTCAGTTTTGTGGTTTCACAATAAGAATTTACCCTGTGAAATGATTTTTTTTTTCAGAATAAAAAGTAGCCTTTATCGATTACCGATTGTCCAAATATGACGACGTAGCATTGTTATTATATTTTAATAACATATGCATAACAACACACTTTTATCATGTTTTCTTTTTGTAAAACAAATTTTAAAAATGAATCATGTTATAATATAGAATTTATATGTATCACATTACTATACTCGTATACCTTCCGTTTTTTTTATGCTTGTTAGATACAATAATGTATGAATCTCTTTATTAATTATTTTCCATGTAAGCTTGTATAAATATCGTATGCATCGATATGTGTGCGCAATAATTAGTAATTTGAAAAAATAATACCCCACACTTAGTCGTTAAAGTCTTTCTGGGCATTTATTTAAATCGCGCAATACTAACTAATTTAAAAATGCATTATTTACATATGAGATTTTTTAATCATAATACTGATACAACAATGTTTGATTATGTCCAAATGCTTGCAGACTGGCTGGATTTCCTTCCTAGAGAGTTGTTCATATTTAAAGCTGAAACCTTTATCAGGGTGAGATTCATCTGGCTGAACCAAATCACCTACTAGGCAACGCCGGGAAACAATTTTACATTTTTTATACTTCTTTTTTTACCAGGTTGTCTAGTAGGTGATTTGGTTCAGCCGGATGAATCTCACCCACGTGATAAAGGTTTCAGCTCTTTTACTTCACAAAAGTCAACAGATGGAAGAGTTGAGGAAATGTGGATGTTCAAACATGGTCAGAATGGTGAATGTTACACAGTGTGTAAAGTGGCCACTTAAACCAGCCAATGACAGGTCATAAGCCCTGTAAATGCCTAGACCTCCATATTCCCTTCTCAATTTTTTTTTCCCTCTGTCGAAATAAATTTAAATAATACTGATATATTTTCCGAAGGTTGTAATATCTATTTATATACGTTTTTAAAAATATATTTGGACCCCTGTATTTAGTATTAAGATATCATGTACAAGGCTAAGGTACTCGGAAAAAATCGTTATTGTTTATTTTGGAAATGAGATGTTCGATCACTGATTTCGGTTTATTACCTTTATGAGTCCAACCACCATTGTTGCAAATTTCAAGAACAATGGCGCGTGATAACTACTTTTAACAACCATGTGAATGTCTGTTAAGAATATTCCATCTTTCCTGCATTCTGCTTCAAGATTATGCCGTTGCAAACTGAAATATGGGCACTGAAATAACAGACGTTCGATACTCTGTGAAGAAATATCACGGACAATGGTCATCATTCCTTAATTTAAACCTATATAGGTAACTTTTCATAGTAGGTTACTTTCTCATATATTGTAACTTGGAAAAAAAATGTTTATTTGTTTTTTCACTGAGAATTTTTACGAAAGAGTGATTTTTTTGCTAAAAAACGGCCTATGACAATTGACATCTCTCTGGCTATCTTGATGGTAAAAAATCACGTTGACTGGTTGTTCCGTTGGAAACACGAGCAAACAGACAAACACACTTTAGTTCTTATAATATAAGTATGGACATAAAGTAATATTAATAGCACAAAATATGACTCATTTTTACCAGCCTGTTTTAAGCTGATTGAAAGATAAGTCTGCCAAAATGCATTTATTTCGTACTTAATGTTTACAAGAAGCTCAACTTTTAGATCTAAGACAAATATATTGTTTTCAATGTTTAAAATATATATTTAAGAACCAAAATTTATTTACAAGTAATTCAAATATATCAATTCAAAGAAGGAATCGTGTGTTAGAAATACCACATTGTAAAACGAAGCTCGCAAAGAGACATGCATATTTTATAGGCATAAAAATGTTTAATTCTTTTTTTACTGATAATATTTCATTGATTGCAAACTTTCAAAATTTTCCTTCTTTTAAAAAACATGCGCTATCCTGGATTCAAACTAAAGATATGAACGATTTTTTTCTATGATTTATTTTGTTGCCCTTTAATAATAAAGAATATTTTTGTTTTTTTTTTTTTTTTTAATATTTTTTATTTCCCTTTTTAATTACTATAAAAACATACCATATTATCTTTTACAGAACTTTTTTTTTACGTTACACAATATTATAACTGTCCATTATTTTTTATAAGAGCAAAAATTCATTAACATTTTCTTGTATACCCACGTACAGGCCTTTGTGGGATTTTTTTGTTTACTATTTTTCTATTGATATGTATTTCATTGCTATGTCATTATGCTTTATCTTTTTATTACTCTGTTTTTTTATTATGTTTATTGTAAAAAATAAAAAAAATTAAAAATTTAATTATACAACCGTTCTAAAAATGTAATTTACTGCGCTCAGTGCGGGCGTTTACTTGACGCTGCAGTGGGTGGCAGTGGATCGAAATGGGGATGCAATCTGTAGATATCGTCAGCGGGGAGTCTGAGACGAGACGGTTCATCTCTGGTAATAGAATTATTGGCAGCATCCGTCGAGATGGTCCTGTCTCCTGTCGGGAGCAGAGGACAAACTTCACCACCGTGTCTTGAAGGTAACGAGAAACTACGTTCTAATGTATAAACTATCGTATACCTTGATAGAAAGTAATTAAATACGTTCGTTCGGATAGAAAACTCATTTCGTTGTCGTCGCGCGTCGATACGCATCAGGTATCGAGAAATTCCGCAAAAACTTGTCTTTTCGGGTTGCTATAAGTTGCTTTAAATTGAGGGGAGACCCTTAAGCCCACCATCCACCCGCAGCTGTTATAGAGTTCTGAGGGACTCTCTGTCAGCTGCGCATAGAGTAAAGTTATTATAAATATTCCTAAGGAATACAAACTCTATGCAGATTAAGGAGGGGGGAGGAAGACGTATGGACAGAGGCCAATCTGCTGGCCAAACCCCACCCCTCAGGATCCCCTCAATGCCTCTGTTTTTTTTTACCCAAAAAAATATGTTAATAAACAATTTACATAAATAAACGTATCCAAATATACAAAAACATTTTCTTAAAACTATAGTAACATAACAAACATAACTTACACAAAACATAAGTAAAAACACGGATATTTACATTAAGAGAACGACTTTGGATAAAGAAGGACTCCCTGGGTGGTCAGAGGCAGAGAATCCGAATACCACTCCCGTGAGGGGAGGACAAAACAAAAGATCGAGTGCTTTCCGCTCGGAAGGAAGCACAGACCCAACTGAATGAGCATCCTACAGGAACAGTTGCCTGTCCTACCATATTTTACCCACCTAGGCGTCCGCGCATCTGAGGAGCTCCCAACGCGATACCCAAGTCCGGACAAACTGACGGAAGAGTGCATAAAGTTGCTTTAAATATGGAAATCTTGGTTAAAGCTTAAATTGCCGGTTTTATTTTATTATCATCATTATTTTTGCGCAGTACAATTGCAGTGTTAAACCGCCAGTAAATAACATATTTCATTCAATTTATTTTCAAACCTACCAGGAATTGAACCCGGGACTTCTCGCATGGTAGGCAAAAATGCCAACCACTACCTACAAGGCTGACTTATTCCCATTTGATATCTTTCTTTAAACGCTTTTTATCATGTTTTATTGAGTTTGTGTTTATTTTGTAGAAATTCATATAAGAATCAAACCATTGAAATAAAACACTGATTTAAGCATACCATTTTTTTTTCATTAAAATGCGTCAATGGTAAAAATTCAAAATGTGTGTAAAAAAAAACGAAATACATTTGTATGTAAAAAATTGACCTATGGACCATAGTATGACCGACTACTCACATCAAAAGATATTTAAAAATCTAGTCAAGTGGCTTTTAAATCTTATTTTTATTATTCTGAGACTTATTTGACCACACACTCCGACCCTGGAATAGTCAGTGGTACCTCGTTGCCATATATATACAATTTTAGTTTGAAATAACTTATTAGTTTTTTTCTTTTGTATGGTATATGTTCTTCTTCTTGGGCACAATACAATTATTTTTTTATTTTAAAAAAATGGAAGACAAACTAGAGTTTGATTTTATTTGCATTACATTAAATAAAATATTTAGCTTTATATTATTACTAAAAAACTCTATTACAACTTATTACAAAAATATAATTCACTTTACTAACTAGCAACGAATACTTGTGTATAAATATTTTATTTTATTTATTTCGAATACAAACAGATGTACAAGTTAAATGAATATAACTAAAATCTATAAAAAAAAACGTTTACATAGTAGGGCCTGCCATCATGAATAAATATACATCGGAGCATGTTTTTCATTCTTTATTTTAATTCTTAACTTTTAATTACTTTTACAAATTTTCTTCATTATTTACTTTAATTTTATTTTTAAACAACTTCTATTTATGTTTTTATTTCCTTTTTTATTTTAATTTTAATTAATAACCTCACATTTAATTACTTTATAATATGGAAACTTCACTGGTCCATTAGAGTTAAGTCTAACTGTGTAAAATATAAAACTTTGTAACTGTACTGTATGTTTCCTAAATAAAAGAAAGTAAAAAATAAATAAATCAATAAAAAACTATATTTATTTATTTATTTATTTATTTATTCACACTCTTTATCAAAATACAATTCCATATTCACTTATATATATATTAAAATAAAAGAAATGTGGACAAAACAAGGAGATAGTGGGAAGGATAAGAAGGAAATTGATGAGGAGTGGTGAAGGATGATAGAAGGAAAGTAGGAGTGGAAAATTGCATTTGATTTAATGATCAAGAGCAAGAAAAGATATAAAACGTTTATTCTCTGTTATTCTGAATCAAGCCTATAAGTTCTCTTCTGTATTTATTACATGGAGTGGTAAATATATCAAAACCATTAAAATTATTTGTAAATGGTTCACATATACGAGGGATGGTAGAATGTTTCCGATGATTAATATAACAGAGTTCGGCGGTAAATTCTTTTGGCGATAAAGTATTAAACACAATGAACATAACTTCGTTATCATATCTACACCTGAGAAACAATAGTATCTCAAGATAATCTGTGTTATTGTAATCGCTAATCACTATACACGGACGGTCGGCGACGGTAACACGAGTGGCAGGAGACAGGAATGTTGTCATCTCATTAAGCTCGCACCATTCAACAGGTGTAACTTTTGTCGGAATATAAGTTGAGAAGGATCGCCGTAATTGAACGCACTTATATCTTATTTCGACCATTATTGGATTCTAAATATTTATGCCATGGAAGATTATAACGTAAACATGGACATATTAAAATTCCGAGGGCAAATAAATATACTCGTAATACGTTCAACTGAAATTATTTTTGGAGTCAACTACGTGCATATTAGCATTATAGCTCAAAGAAGATTACATTCTTGCGTGATAATTTTAGTCCAAATATTTTTATTGTAATTTAAAAAAAAAAAATTTATTCATAAATTTCATCAAGTTCAAGTTTTTGTAAAATTCTAAACATAACTATTTTTACACATCTAGTAAATGTTATCACTGTAACTCTCCAAAAAAAGAGACTAACTCTTGTGCTTGGAAAGTGACTTACACTGTTTTAGTCGTTTATTTATTATTTAAGAGTTTATATAATTTTAAATTCGAGTACATGAAAAGAAAAAAAAAACATAGGATTTATAAAGAAAAAACCTAAAACAATAATACATTCATACTAATTAAAATTTAATGTTGTTTTAACACGAGTTCAAAAAAATTCTATTGATTAACTTTAAATGTATTTATTGATATATTATTTTTAATCGTTTTGAGTTCATTGGGAAGATTATTATAATTGTTTACACCTTTGAAGACTTTCTTTACATGTATTTATTTATTTATTTACACCTCTTATCAAAAATACAATTTTACATTCACTTTGCCCAGCTAACAAGGGTACGTACCCCGTTCCAAGCTAGGCATTTACATTCTTATATATGATAATAGTTAACAAATCAAAAGAGAGCACAGACAAATAAAATATTAACTTACTCGAATACACATTTTGAAAAATATACATACACATATATATATACACACATGTATATACACACACACGTACATACACCCATGCGCATACACATGTACATACACACACACGTACATACACCCATGCGCATACACATACATACATTCATAAAACATAGACAATTTATTTATAACGCGATACTTTATGGTTCCTATCTGTAAATATATTTTTTATTAATTATTATTAATTTTCATTTTATTTTCTACATCCTGTAAGAATCTCCAATCCGTGGCATGCATCTACTTTTCTGACTCCCTACGACCAATGTTATGAAAGAGCGAGGTCAACACCTTCCGCAACTTGACAACTCTCCCGTCTTTCCACGATTCTGGCAAAAGGTTATGGACCTTTTTGCCAACGTAATAGTGTTGTCTCGATGCCAAAACAGTGTTGACCCTTTCACTTAGTATCAGATCCCAATTAGAGTATCTTGTATTATGGTTGTGGTTGACGCTCGGGTAAATGTCTCTATTTATGTGTGTAACCACTACCGTTCTCAATATATACTGTTGAATAATATTCAGTACTCTGAATTCTTTGATGAGCAAGTCACTTGGATAACGAAGTGTTTTTATTTAATTACTTGGATTAAAGATTTGTGATAAATTACTACAGCATGAATATATTTATGTATTTTTTAACCAACGTACAATGCATTTAAATAATGTTTAATTATTTATTTATTTTTATTTAACTTTTTGTACATAATGTTATTTGTACATTGGCGGGCTTATTGCCAAATGGCAATTTCTTCCAACCAACCAATAAAATAAAGTTTTATTTTTATAATTCAAGTTACAGAACATATTCAATAGAAAAAAAAAAGGTTAAAAAGTTAAAAATATATAAAAATAGAAATAAACGTATTTGTTTATAAATTACCTTAAATCAAAACAATTACCCAATGGGAAAAGGGAAAAAAGCGGAAAGAGGAAAAAGGAAAGGAGGAGAGATTAAGGAAGAAAAAGGAGATGTTTCTTCAGACGTGATTTAAACAGTTAATTACCCACAAGCTAATGTGTTGCGGAACATATTCAAATAAGATATTATTATGTGACAATGTTTTGAGTATGTCCAAATGCTTGCAGACTGGCTGGATTGGCTGGAGATGCCTAGACTCCCATATTCCCTTCTCAAAAATGTTTTCCCTCTCTGTTGCAACAAATTTAAATATTATTATGTGGCTTAATAACCTGAATAAAACGCCATTGTTTTGTTGGTTTACCGACAGACACTAACAAATTTACTCTTTATAATTCGATTTCTTGAAAATAAAAAAATACCAGGTGTTTTGATAAGTTTCTGCTAATGACAAAATTTCCAAGTTATTTAAATGTTCATAATAAAATGAAAAAACGGTGGAGAATCGGAGTGACATTTATGTTATATTGTTACAATGCCTCAAAGTATTCTCACTTATCAAAGAAATCATATGAAATATGTACTTTTAAACTATTTTTTGCTTATTTTAACAAAGCGCAAAATATGTCCATAAAACACATACAAAACGTTTTTTTCAAGTTTTTAAATATATATACACGTCCCTGTCATGATCGTAATGCGTAACATCATCACCATAATTCATAGGGCACTGAATTGGTACACCAATCGTAGCCTATCTTGATCATTTTTGTTACGTTACAATCTTATGCTTCAGGGACTATGAAATATTTTGGTGTGAAAACACCCTTTTAAATAAATATTTCAAATCAACCATATCGGAAATAGTACCCGAGACCTCTCGCATGGTGGGCAAACGCGCTGACCATTACACCACGAGGCCTTATCAACACTTTATATAAACTATAGAAATTATGAATTCATACACATTTTAAAATATCGTGTTTGAAAAAACAATAAAACTTTGATATTATTTTAAGCCGGTTTTTAGCGTATTTTTGCTATTTTTTTTTCAGGTAATCGATGCGTCTCAATACTATTTTTTTTAATCCAAATGCGGGGCAAATATCGTGTTTTTAAATAGCGATTCTCAATTATCATTGATTCTAAATGTCAGAATAAGTACCGTATCCGAGGGTGTAGATATATTACGCTTTTCTGCCAGAAGAGGCGTGTGTCTTCGATGACAAATCTAGAGTCCCGCCCAAGAGTACAACATCACCTCCCCGATCTAAGTGTCACTCGGGGTATATTCAAGTGTAGGTATCTGATTTCCTTGACAGCAAGAAATACAACCGTCCAACATTTATTTACTGCAAGTATTTTGTTGATGTTTATCGGGAGTAAACAAGCAGGGGCGCTTGACCAGCGAACCCCAGGGTCGGCGACCTCTGATATCCGCTGTGACCGGAAGCGCTTATCCGGCACCCCTCGGCCGGAAGCGCGCTTATCCGACGTTAACCTGGAAATCCTCGTGCAGTGGACATTGTAGGAGATTTCCGGAAAATCCTGCGCCATTAAACGGTAAACCTCTTTGACCTCACGCTATGGAAACTCTGTAGTAAGATATTCAAGAGCACGTGAGTACCATTTTCTCAATACACCGAACTTACCGAAACTTCTTATACATTTTATATTTAATATATTACAACAAAAATGAAGAACAGTTAAGAGAACGTAATATACAAGTCGATTTACGGGGATTATGACTGGCCGTTGACTGGTTTAAGTGGCCACATTACACACTGTGTAATATTCACTATTCTGTCTATGTTTTAACATCCATAAATATTCAAACATAGGCAGAATGGCGAATGTTTCACAGTGTTTACACACTGTGAAATTATAACACATTATTGTACTTTATTGACTTTACTTTACAGTGGTCTCAAACCAACCAATGATAGGTCATAAGCGAAATAGATATCTTGACTTCTATATTACCTTTAATTCACTTTTCTTCATCTCTGCTGTAGTATATTTATATTAATAACTCCCTAGGAGGTTGAATCCAGTCAATGCCTACCATTTATTTAAAAAAATTTGTTATTAAAATTGCTTGAGATTTATTTCAACAAAGAAAAGAACCATAAAATTCATTTATATATCAGCGGTGTATAGGGAACTGCATTAGTAAATAAAATGCAACGTACTTCGATCATATGTAGGAGAAATTCAAAATATACAAATTCTTCAAAATAAGTCAATGAGGATTGTACTAAAAAAAAAATATATATTCTAATGTAGAAAGAATGCACAAAGAAATTGGCTTGCTCACAGTAAAGCAACAAATTAAATATAATGTAGCAATTTTTATACATAAAATAATTAAGGGGATGAATAAAATAAAAACAATAATAAAATTTAACCAACAATGTCATACATATGAAACAAGGGGTAAAAAAAAGATAAGATTACCAATGAGGAAAAAAACAGAATCTCAAAACTCATTGTACAGGGGATTGAAGCTGTACAATGAGTTACCTGAAGAAATAAAAGAAATAGATAATATTTCAATTTAATTTGAAAAAATATGTAATTGAGAAATTTTGATAAAAAAATTGTAATATTATTAAAAGTTTATATTAGTTCTTAAAATGTTATGAACTAACTTAATAAAGCATAAATAAATAATAAATAAATATGTTACATTTAGGTAAGGTGATCAGTCTTTTGCATAAGGTGCTATTCCAAGATCAATGATTTTTCATTCATTCATTTTGAACCGGGTTGTGGTCCCGTTCATTTATTTTGAACCGGGTTGTGGTGTCGTGGATTCACGGATCAAAGGTCCAAGGTTTGCACCCCGCTCTACCACAACTTGTTTCCCATTTTCTAATAGTGAGTTATTTACAACTCGTTGAAAATAGGCCTCAAAATCTAAATATTTGAGTAAATCATAAAAACGCAAATACTTCTTTTTTTATAAAACAAATAAAAATAAAAATTATCATTCCCCTTCCCGCAAGTGTTGTATAAGAAACTGCATTTGTAAACCAAATGAAGCGTATTTCGATGATCTTTTACATGAAGGTAAGGTAATCAGTCTAAGGCTTCTAAAAAAAAAGCTTCTTAAAAATTTTAAATCAATATTTTACATCCACCTTGCTAGGAATCAAATCCAGGACCTCAAGAATGATAGGCAAACACGCCAACCACAACACAAAAAGGCGGACTTATTTCCACTCGATTTCCTTAGCCAGAATTTTAACCTAAGGAAAACCACCTAGTTGAAAGCACTTATCCAGAGTTCGGGTTTTATTTCACACACCGAAATGTATTTCTCGTCCGCCCGGAAATAGAATAATATGAATTATAATTATAAATGTTTTATCTTTTTACTGCAAATATTTTTAAACTTTCTTAATTCTTTTGAAAGAATTTATTAAAAAATGGTTACTTGATTTTATCTCAATCAGTTACCTGGGTCTGTTACATTATTATTGTTTAAGTTATTACGTTAGATTATAATATTAAAAGCAAGAATTTATTGTATTTTAATGCACTGTGTTCACATATTCCGTTATAAAATCATTGTACCGAATGTAAAATGCATTATTTCAAAAACACTCCGAGGTAGTTTAGCGGTTTTCCCAGGGACGGTTCATGAAAACATGTATTTTTTTGATAATTTGTAGGAATGCATGTGGATTATTGACGAAACAAATGGTGGTTTTCCGGATACTGGATACCTGACAAGCACTTTAGCCGGATATCATTGGCTAATAAAACAATAATAACATCCCGCTACTCGAACTTCTCAAAAAAAAACAAAAATAATAAAAAGCGGTTTATTCATTAAATAATTCTGGTGGTTTTAGATAGTTTCACCTATCACTTTTTATTTTTATTTGCAAGTTAAACCCTTTTTAGGCTGTATAATTACACCGACAAAAGATTTTCAAATAATGAGAGTACTTTTCTTTTTCTCTAACACGGTCTATATCAATAAATCAATATAGTGGCGTTGATTTCATGATTTTTTCGCATTTAAATGAATATTAGGTATCTGCCCGATTGAGCTACTATCCGGTATCCGGACGGATACTAAGTTACTATCTAGTATCCGGCCGAATATTAAGCTACTATCCGAAATACGCTCAGATAGTGAAATTAGGTCAAATAGAATGGATACTAGATAGTAACAGTTTCATCTCTTATGTGGATTCTTGGGAGCTTCTATCCAGTTGGGGGTGACACAAGAAAACTTTGATGTTAGATGCATGTTTATTACATGTATAAACAGAGTTACAGAGAGAGTAACTGCATAGACGTTTTATGTTGGATCACTAAGGACTGAACTGGACTACAAGTTGGAACTGACTGGATGACTGAACTGAGTTCTGAGTTGAAACTACATGTTGTAACTGAGGCTGACAGTGTTATCTGACTGTGTAACTAAAGTTGTTGCTATTAATATGTTGTCTAGTGTTCACTTTACTTCCTAGTGGGAACTTGATTTCGTGAACTACTTCCTTGGCTGTCAGCGATTTTGTCGATATGTATAACATGCGCGCATGTTAGCAATATTTTTTTATAAGTAATTTAGATGTTTTAGTAATAAATTGTTTACACACTGGAAATATGTTATTTCGTTTTTGCATTGTCCTAAATACGACAGTGGGTCAATTGACACTAAAAATTGATTTCCGGGTGACTCGTACAAATTAAAGAATTAAAAAATATTACCTAACCCACGACTACGTAATCCAGGTATATTCATAGTTGATATTTTTTTCTTGAATACAAAATATTACAATACTCTATCTTGCATGTGTAGAATAGTGTAGAAAGTATAACGAGTTACACAGAGAAACTACGAGAAACATTGATATTGTTAGCGACGGTTTTTAAGGTTTTGCCATTATTGTTGCCATAGAAAATCTTTTGAAAATACCAGCCTGTTGGTTTTATTTTGTTCATGTTTTAAAGTTTTTTCTTTATATAAGTGTTTCCTTCAACGTTTTGCTATTTTTTTTTTATAACTCTTGTAAATCGTATGCTGTAGACAATTACTGGCCCAGTTATATTTTATTCTGCGTGTATCTGCGTGTACTGTTAGTTGGACGATGTTATGCAAATCGCATTTGAAGTTCAAATATGTTTATTAAATCCAGATTACTGATATATATTTTTTCTTGTATTGTGATATAAATGTCGCCACCGAATAATTAAATCAGTCAGTCAATTGGACGGCAAGGCTTTTCATTAAATGTCGGCATTCAATTGAATGGCTAACAGATGCTTAGTTAAAATGTTGAAAGCAACGTTTAATGAAAGAACTGAACATCACTTATCCTTTTTAATTTTAATTTTTAATAATAATTGTTCTATTTTATTATTTATTCTGATATGTGAAGTGAGGCTTGGTTAGGATAAGTTAAGATTAATAAAAAAAATATTTTTTTACTTAACCCGATGGCTTAACACGTTAAACGTTAAGCTATCCAACGGACTGCCCAGCCATTCAATTGAATGCCGGCATTTAATGAACATCCTAGCCTTCCAATTGAGTGGCTGATTTAACGATTTGGTTGCTCCATGTATACATATGTTTTACTTTTATTCATATAAATCATTTATTTATTACAGACTGAAATATTCGTATTAATCATAATGTTAAATTTAAAAACCGAAAAAATGCCGTGTGTCGCTTAGTTGGTTATTGAATAACACCGTCCAGTTGTTTGTTAATTGGTTATATATAAAAAAAAATAAACTCCTTTAACTTTGCAATACATCCTAGGACGTAGTGAAAAATCAAGAACATCAATTATGCTCGACTTGCTTATAAGGCAACAGGATCTCTAGTCCTAGATGTTTACTGCATACAGTCCATCGGCAGTTTATGTCAGAAGTTCGGGATGTAAACCTAACTAAAAATAACGATATAAAGATCCATTTTTAATCTAAGAAGTATGGACTTGGAAAAACAGGGATGAAAGAAACCTGAATGCTGTCGAAATGCGATCTCTCAGGCGAATGTGTGGTATAACTATGTACGATAGATGCACAAATGATGGGATCCGTACATTATGCAAGGCTGAGATAAGCACTATCGGCAAAATCGAGAAAGAAGCTCTGAGCTGGTTTGGACATGTAGAGCGAATGGACAGCGAAAGAACGGCTAAGAATATTTACAATGCGAATACGATGGATGCAGAAATAGAGGAAGACCGAGGAAGACAAGGCATGACTAAATCCGAGAAATACTCGAACATTGACACGTTAAAAGTCGGAATAATCGGCGAGCGTGCATGAGAAGATGTATGAATGTAGAAGAAGCGAAATCTGTATGCAAAGATAGATTTATTTAGCGTTCTATCCTCTCTGCCTACTCCTACGGGGAAACGGCGTGATGTTTTTCTGTTGTTGTTGTTGTTAATAAGTAAATTCTATCAAAGCAAAGAACCCTTTCATTTGTTATTTATTTATTTATTAACGCTCATAGGGCTCTTACATGGATGATTGAAATTACATATACGTACTCATATTATATAAACATAACGTATGTTAACTTAATTCAAGAATATTTTAATAATTTAACATTTTTGGTGAAGGACTGTTATTTGAATCATAAATTCGGTTATTTATTAATGAAAAAATATTGTTTACAGCTTTTCGAATTTCATATTTTTTATTACTATATTCGTAGTTGGCTCGTTCACCTACCATGCTTTAGGTTTTGATTTAGATTCCTGAGAAGGTTGGCATATAATATTGATTAAAAGGATAGTTGGCTGGTATGGCATCTGAAACGTAAGGCTGATCATCTTACATTAATATAATAGACGATCGATTAACGTTGCATTCAGTGTACCAACACAGTACATCATGCACCATTTTCTGATATTTTTGAATTTTTAAATTAATTATCAATTATATTTTATTCTGTGCCACCACTGGCCTGAAGTTATGAATTCACCTTTAAGCGAGTGAAGAAGGTAAAGAAGTGTCACAGGCAGGAACAGAACCCCAACCCCTACATCTTTTCACCCTACTTCAACCACCCTCACTGTATTTTCTACAGAGCAGAACAAGAGGAAAATTAGGAAGTACCGAAACTCTTTCAAAATATGTCAACCATTATTGAATTCATCAATTGAATGAGGAATGATTCTAATTAGCTTTTTCTTATGATATTACGACAAAGTAAATAATTCATTAATTCAAACATAAATAGACCAATTAATGTACATAATTATTCTTATGTTCTTTAAACAAGGGGTAACATTGAAAAGATACAACGCCATCATGAATCTTGATTAATGCTCACGAGAAGCTGGATAATAATATAATATCAATAACATCATCATCATGATACTCCTGTCCAAACGGTCAACAGAGCACTCCATTAGAACACCAATTACAGCGTACCTTGACCATATGTTACATGAGGTTAAGGTGATCGGTCTTTCGCTTCAGGTACCAGTTCAGGGACTATGTCACCATCCGCCCGCTGCTGTTATAGAGTCCTGGGGGACTCTGTAAGCTGCGCATAAAGGAAAGTTATTATAAATATTCCTAAGGAATACAAACTCTATGCAGATTAGGGAGGGGGGAAGAGGACGTATGGACAGAGGCCAATCTGCTGGCCAAACCCCACCCCTCAGGATCCCCTCAATGCCTCTGTTTTTTTTATTCAAAAAATATGTACACAGACAATTTACATAAATAAACGTATCCAAGTATACAATTTCTTAAAATTATAGTAACATAACAACATAACTTACACAAAAACATAAATAAAACCACGGATATTTACAATAAGAGAACGACTTTGGATAAAGAAGGACTCTATGGATGGTCAGAGGCAGAGGATTCGAATACCACCCCCGTAAGGGGAGGATAAAACAAAATAACGTGTGCGTTTCGCTTGGAGAAAAGCACAGTCCCAACTGAATGAGCATCCCACAGGAACAGTCGCATGTCCCACCATATTTACCCTCCTAGGCGTCCGCGCATCTGAGAAGCTCCCAACGCGATACCCAAGTCCGGACAAACTGACGGAAGAGTGCAAAATTCGTACTGATGGCCATCAGACCCACATTCCACGCTGGTCGCATGACCCCTGTCAAAACATTCAGCATCTCGTCTCTGGCATCATGTGAAATATGTCAGTGCTAAACAACCTTTAAAACATATATTTCACATCGACTCAGCCAGGAACGAATCCGGGACCTCTCAAACAGGGTAGACAAACGCGTAAATCACTACCTTGATACACTTGATTTCCTGTTTCAGGATTTTTTCCTGAGAGTAGCCATCGAATCAAATTAATTACTTTAGATTTCTGGTTCTATTTCACCATTTGAGGATAAAGAAACAATGATATTTTAATGAATCTTTTTTTTTCTAATTTTTTTAACGAAGTGTTTTGATAAAACTTTATTTGATTTTAATTTTATGTATTTCATAAAAATACACGCATCAAAAATGGTTAAACAATGTAATTAATGAATTATATTCAATGTGAAAACTAAAGATTTTTCTTATTCCCGACGTAATCATCTCATCAGACCGGAGAAACATTAAAATGGCGGCAGACCGAAGAGTCAGTAAAGAATTTTAAGCATTTCCGGTTGCTACCCACACCCAATTACTACATCAGTTTAAGAATTATATGGTGAGATACTTTTATAAGATGCAAATTATACGCAAAGCAATTGAAAGCATGGAAAAACGCATCATTGTTGTGATTAAAATTTCAAAAAGACAAATCAAACCATGCGGGATCACATATCACCGTCAAAATTAAATAAACTCTCATATTTAAACAACTACAATAGTGTAAGTAACTCTCCAAGCACAAGAGTTGGTTTTTTTTTTTTGGAGAGTAACAGTGATAACATTTATTAAATGTATAAAAGTAGATTTGCATAGAATTTTTAACAGACATGTACCTTTTAGGAAATTTATTAATATTTTATTTTTTTTAAATGTGTTTTCTTTTGTAGCTAATTTTATAATCAGTAATTCACTTTCATATTTTCTTCACTCCAATTCAGTTCATATTATGTTTTTTGTATTAGCTTTTTTGGCAAAAAGCTGAGAAGACTACCAGATTACGAAGAACTCTTTTGGGCAGCTTTTCTCATTTGTTTTTTTCTATGTGCGCATCGCCAAGAAAACTTTCGTCCTCAGATGCTGTATGCGGTAAATAATGGGAATGCCGTAGTAATTTTAATGTTTATTTTTTGTGGGAAGACCTAATTCACAAATGGTATGCGTTGTAGGAAAAATCTGGTAGAGTTTAAGGATACACAGTTTTAGAGAATTAAGTAAGATCTGAGTGGTTTTATAGAGGGGAGAATGTTTAGATAAGTCAAGTAGAAAATAAATAATCTGTCGTTTATGGGGCAGTAAAGGAATATGTGATATCTAATTTTTTAAATATTTTCTTAAATTATTCTTTTCTTATTCGTGCTCAGTGCAATAAGTTCCTAGGAGTTTTAAAAACTTGTATATTACCACTTACCGATTTTTCTTTGTCTGGTTTTAAGTATGCAAATAATAAAGGGTTAAAAGTAGACAATAAAGAAATATTTTACATTAGGAAGGTTTTGAAACATTTTTTTTTTCAAATAAGTATTTGCGTTCTTATGATTTACCCAAAAATTTCATTTTGAGGGCCATTTTCAACAAGTTGTAAATAACTCACTATTAGAAAATGGAATCAAGTTGGGGTAGAGTGGGATTCGAACCACAGACCTTTGGTCCGTGAGTCCGAGACACTAGCCACAGGACCACAACCCGATCATGTCCCTTCAATCAATTATCAAATAACCTTTCAATATAGTCCGCTATATGAAGTTTCGTCGTAATGGAAATTTAGTTAGTTCAGACTCCGCCTCTTTTTCCCACTCCCTTTTTAAAAAAATTGTGCCCTCAGAATTAAAAAAAAAACAATGATATTATTGCGCGTTGGTGTTAGCTTCTTATAGCACGTGTCCTATGAACATATTTGTTATATTTTTTTGCAATTACTAAGTTGAAGGTGTATAGTGGTATTTGCATGTGAGTGTAATTTATGTCCCGATTCAAAGACGGGTACATCTCAAAACCGGAAGACATAGAAAAATCGGAATGTGGTTCTATACAAATATTTAGTGACGTTTATTTAAATTATATTGATGATTTTTGTAGATTTCTCTTGATAAAACTCCATAGTTTTATATATTCAAATATAATTATAAATACAATTGTCAAAAAAACATCTTGGTTTAGGTACACTTTAATTTAATTTAGCCAAAGAGCGCTTTTTCACAAGAAGACGTCTTCAGGACCGGTATATTGTTTAAAACATGTTGATATTTTATAATATTTGTTACAAGTTTTGAATATAAAAAAAGTTCAGGATAGGAGTATTTAAGTACAAAATTAATTATTTAAATATGAATAATAAATTATGATAGTTTAATTAGATTATTTGAATTTTAGTTTTGTCGTGTGCGCAAAATAATAAGATTCTAACAAGGATTGGCAACACAGATCAGCAGCAGACCTGTATTCTGTACCTAATACCTAGTGAGCACAGGTGACCTGATGGTATTACAAGGTCCAATCAATCAAGACAAGTGGTTAAGTGGACGTGTAATGAAACGACCACAGTGTGCTATCCACAATCTGAGTGTGGGAAGATTACCTGTCACGAATTGGCATACCTTGTAAAATTCCATCTTTTCGATTTGTTTCAAACGCTAACAGGTTTTTATTTATTTATATATACGCCCAATACGCCAATTTATAATGCATACTCTTACAATTTTTGTATCTTTCAAAGGAAACCACTGACATGCCAACCAATTTTTTTAATTTTTGAAAATATTTCATTATTTACCTACCTACTTTTACGTAATATTTTATCTTTATTCATATATGTCTATGAAACATGATGTTTTTTATTTTTTTATCTACTTAATAAATATACATTTATTAGACCTACATATTAATTTTTGTAATGAAACGCTTAAATTGACATTTTGTACCAGCCATGTAAAAGCCCTGTGGGCATATATTCTTATTTTTATTCTTAGTGGTGAGGGTCAGCAATATGCATGCTCCCGACGTCACTGCGACCTGTGAATATCTATTGTGACGGGTCCCCGTGAATAGTTATCGCCCTCCAAGCCTAGGGCCTCGATTATAATGGGAAGATAAAGACATCATACCTTCACCTTGACGGTATAGTTGAAGATAAATTCCCTCTAACGATTATAAAGATATACTACCGACCACTTACTTTCAAATTTTGGGTAGGTATATCGATATGAATCAAGTGGAAGCGTACGTCACGGTACACATATCTACGCTCTAAAATGACATAGCTTCAGTATGACGTTATAGTTGAAGATAAAAGTCTCCCGAACGACTACAAAGGTATAGTACCAATATCCCCACCATCATATTTTGATGTAAGTACATCGATATGTTTATCTACGCATTAAAAGTATCAAAAGTTTTGTTCCACCGAGCAATTTTTCCTTTATTAAGATTTATTAAAAATTTTAATATTTTTGAGGTTGGCACTTTTTTCTTAAAAGACTATTAAAAATATGATAGAGAAATAAGTAAGTTTTAAAGTCGAAGTAAATTCCGCCATAACTGTCATAATAAAACAAACGCCTCGATGTGAAAATAATGTCGCTAGGTTTTGACCTATTAACAAATAAGAGTATCTAGGCGTCGGACACAGATTGTATGCGTCAGAAAGTTACCACTAAAAAAATAATTTAGTTATTATATTTTTTCCATTAGTTTTCTTATCTTTCCGAGTACATACACTCAAGACATTATAGGAGCCGGCTTTGTAGTCGATCAGTAGATACATACAGACAATCGTTAAGTGTACCGTCTAGGTGATTTCCAAAAGTCATGCAAAACTCATGTTCAAGCGAGCATTTTTTGCTTGAATTGGGATTTATTGGAGATTATAATCGCTTTGAAGTGAACACTTTTTATAACAGAAGCCTATTAAAAATATAAAATGAGAACTGTTTTTGATGTAAATGACGTAAGGAACGCGGACTAATTGTTTGCGATCATTCCATTGGCTTGTTTCGATCATATAATGTCGATATGACAAGTAAGTAGAACATACCGAAGTAAGATACAGATAGTACAGAAGTTAAGTATACCGTCTCGATATATACAGATGAAGATAGCGTTCATAATCGAGGCTCAGGTCTATAAAAAGCCTGACTACTGTGTGAAAAGCTCCCCCTCCAAGCCCAGATCCGTAAAGTATCGGGCTATTAGGTAGGGGGCGAGATCTTTAACATACTCAGGTTTAACTAGTGGTTCCTTGGCATATATGATATAATCAAAATTAAATACATTATAACGAAAAAATTCAACATTTTTATAAATGCAAATTAATCAAGATATTTTTATAATTTTTTATTTATTTATTCATATTTTTCTCTTACAAACTATAATTAATAATAAAAATAATGTGTCCTGTTACCCATGCCGAGGACACTTAACAATATACTTTTTTTAAATGTTTTTACATTAGAGAATAAACAAAGAAGACTAACTTAATAAACAGAGCTAATTAACAAAATATTCACAGTTTTAAAAACTAGGTATATATGTACATCTATGTACGCATATATGTATTATTTATATTACAAAACGCACAATGAAAAGAGAAAAACCTAACATAAGCTATACACTTGTGGAGCAGTTGATTCAATTTTGGTTTGGGCGAATGAGACAATCCATTTTACTTCTACCTAGCTCCACTATCCATTTTTTTATAGCCTTTTTAAACATTTTTAGATGTACGATTTTCAAAGAATGAAAAATAGAAACTTCATAAAAATATTTTTGATTGCCTCTTTTTGAAAAATGGTATTTGACAAACGGTAACCGTTTGTTTTTAATTTGGTACACCGGTTTATTTTCCACATAAATCTAATTTGGAATTGTACAAGATCGCAACGCAATTCATTTTAATATCAGTATTTCACTATTGAAATCCCACTGAGAACTATAAATCTAGCCGCACACACAATAAAATTATTATTTTAAAAAGCTTGTCCATTAAAACGCGTTTTTTATCGGTAACAGGTGCGTCCAAGTGCTGCTCTTAGCGGGTCAAGCCGTAAATTAGTCTTGTCCTCGAATTTTCCATTTTGTACGCTTTTCTAGCATTCTCAAGCAAGATTTGTGTATAATTACTCCATGGCTACATTAATTAAAAGCAAAATAATGGCTATAGTTTTATAGCTTTGTGGTATATACAAGCTTTTACATTTACACAAATCGTAATTTACAGTTGTATTTATATTTACATAAGTATGTATATACCTCAGTATGTGTGGAAATTTATCATGAAGATGAATTTAACTTAGTTATGCAGAAAGCAGCCAGCCATGGAGAATTGAAACTAAGATAATAGCACTTTTGTGAAATCAGTAAATAATCAAATCTACACAACAGTTGGAATGATTTTTACTTTAGCAAATGATAAATTATGTTTTTTTTGTTTTACAAAAAATATTTAATCATTTACATTATATGACCAGATTTAATGATTTTTATGATAGCCAAATTTAATATTGAATAGAACCTCGTAAAAACTCTGAATGTATGAGGTGACATTCATTTTTATGACATTTTGACATCATGAAATTTTCAGAAGGTAATAATTACAGTTTTTTTATGAAAGTGGCCTGGCTGTTTTAGCAGAACATAGATTTGACCTTCGTGATTCGATTACACCTCTATCTCATTTTTTCAAAATTGCGGACTAGCTGCTTTCTGCATAACTACGTTCAGTTATACATATCGTCGTCTATCTTTCAAAAAGGTGTGCCTCTAATATTTAAATAAAAAATCAGTTGTATTTGTGGAATAAATGGCATCATACTGTTTTAAAATAAATTCTTAAAAAGTCGTCTCAAAAATTTGAGATACGCATTTTTGAAAGATGGACGACGATATGTAATTTTATCTAGAATTTTGCATAGAATTTATTTAATATTATAATTTTATCTCTTCACATTTACAGTCTTTAACACTCGTATTTTTTTGCTATGTTTAATCATTGTGTAGTGAACGATTGGCTATCCCAGTCAAGATACAAAAACTAGTTTGGACATCGAACCCTACAATATATTGTGCATAAAAAAAATGTTATATATTATATGACCAAAGGATATTACAAACTGCAATTTGCCTTATCAGAAAATTCAATTGATCAAAGACTTGCCCCAAAGGAAAGAAATAAATGAAGAGATGTGTACAGCATATATTTTCATTTCTTTTAATACTATTTGATTTTTACATTGGTTTAGATTTATTTAAATTTTACCCTTATTTTTTAATAACGAATTTCAGTATTTTTTTGTATTTTTTCATTTGTTAATAGACTATTGAACTAACTTTTTTTTAAATATGTGACGTATTATCAGCGCTATTTAAAGTTTCGTATTTCTGAAACTACTTCGCGAGTGACGTCTCAAGTTCTCTTCCGCTTCTTCTCGGTCAGTTCTGCCTATTGGTCAATGGTCGTCTTTCTCAACTCTTATCATTGGTTGATTCATCAGAACTAATGATGGCGTTCAAAGTACAAAATTCAAATAAATTATATTATTTTTTTCGTACATTTTCAAGAAACTTTGCCGCACAATTTAATGCTCTAATTTTTACCGCGCGCAAGAAAAGATGTTTTGTATCCAATTTCCCGTAGGGCTGAAGTTCCTCATTAGATTCATTTTCATTTCTCTCAATTAGTTTTTTATTGTTTGCGTTTTATTTTCAGTGATTCATTTCCAAGTACATACCTACACGGACGGTATCACAATTTGTTTCTCTAATGCAGTGGTTCCCAAACACTTTTGACCCACGGACCCCTTTTCATAGTCAAAACTTGTCCACGGACCTTGGGTGAAAGAACTACATAAACGCATGATAGAAAAATTACAAATTTAACTTTGATATCTTGAATGGTAAATGGTGGCAAATAAAACAGCTGTTGAAGAAGTTTTATTAAAATTATAACTGTTGTTTGAAATACAAAAAAAAATATATGACTTGGATGAACCCGATAGGATGTTATGGGTGTATTTTTTTATTTTTTTATATTTTTTTTTTACTATGTCCGGCTTTATGTTTGTGAGAAGAAATCCCAAATCTCCACGAGCAGTAATTTCTAGTCAGTTTCTTTTTTGTGATGAGGCTCATAACGGCACTGAATCCACGTTCTACCAAATAGGAAGACGGAAAAGCAATCAAGAGCTTCTGTACAATAGCCCATAATTCTGGATCTGTTTTTGTAACGAGAAGATCTCGTATTCTTGTTTAAACATTGGTTTCAGCTTCTCACTTGTAAATAATTCAGTAAATACTGTATAAACCTGTATATATGGTGGTGTAGTGGTCAAGACGCTTGACTCAAGCACGGAAGGTTCCGGGTTCGATTCCCGGTGAGAACACAAAAATAAAAATGAAATTTTTCTCAAGCCTGGGTGTTCTGTGATGAAATTCACTCCTGTAATTGGGCCTCCTGGCCTTTTGTGGTGCAAAAATAAATAAATAAATAAAATAAAAAATATAAAGGCCTGATTCATCGCGATGCCCGTTTTTACTTGTATTTTATTCACCTGTTAATTTTTATTTCACTTACGGCGTAAAAATTGCTAACAATTTATTAATTGTTATTGATTGAAACTTCCATATTAATAAAAGTGTGTCAAATTATTTTTATTTTAAATTAAACCTTGCGCGGACCCCTTAAATAGTTCAGGGACCCCCAAATCAAATTTTATTTTTCACGGACCCCCTGAATGATCCCGGAGACCCCTGGGGGTCCGTAAGGATCACTTTGGGAAGCACTGCTCTAATGGAACGAACATGGGTTAAGAAGTAAATCATGCCTATCCAAATTATGCAAAAAGCAATAAATTGATTTGCGTTAGACTTCTACATTATCAACAGCTTCATCTCTGTTGAAAAAATGTCTAAAGAGACTTATAACTCAATAAATAATTAAAGTAAAAGCTATGCCCCACAATTTGGCTGCATCTAATGCCTGATATTATGAATTTAATGAATAGAAAGCTAATGCGACATCATTCCACGAGCATATTATCCTGGGACCGTCGTTAATCATAATTATATTATTATGTTTGATCTTTGATCGCGGATCAGGAACATTGACAGAAGTGCTTTGCAAATCACGGCAATATAATTTAATTCAAATAGATACACGCGAACACCGCAATTAAGTACTTTCCGACCATTTCTTAATCTTGCCAAGGTAAAACTTAATGATGCATTTTAATTTTTAGAATTAACCATTAATGCCACAAACAGTTCTGTTAATTTTTTGTCAAATTACGAATGAATTCAATTTATTTTTAGCCTCATAACTGTGATTTACTTTTTTATTTTTTATTTAGACCTTTTATTAAAAATACAATTTTGCTACGTTCTTCGCTAAATTGATAATGACACATCGTTTTGTACAAAATAAACTCATTACCCGGCCTCGTAAAGGTTTACCTCTCTACCATGGTTTACCTCTTCGTTCTTTTACTCAAGGCACTCTCTTAATACTCATCCACAATTCCTCTCTCTTCTCTTACTCATATAGTGTCCATACGGCTCGACTGTGGAATCATCTCCCATTCACCATCAAAGATGTTACTACATTATATCTGTTTAAATCATGTCTGAAGAAACATCTCTTTTCTCTTCCTTAATCTCTCCTCCTTTCTTTTTTCCTCTTTTTTTCCTTTTTGCCATTGAGCAATAGTTTTGATTAAAGGTAATTTATTAAAAAAATACGTTTTTTTCCATTTTTATACATCTTTAGCTTTTTAATCTTTATTTTCTATTTAATATGTTCTGTAACTTGAATTATAAAAATACAACTTTTATTTTATTGGTTGGTTGGAAGAAATCGCCATTTGGCAATAAGCCCGCCAATGTACAAATAACATTATAAAAAAAAAGTTAAATAAATAAAATTTAAAAAAAGAAGCTTAAAAGGAAACGCGGTCTTATTTTTCTTCACATAAACGTAGTCCCATATTTTATCCTTGGATTATGGCACTGTAGCAAAAAAAATTTACTCACTATAGATATTTACCAAAGTCTTTGTTGTTTTGCTTTTTTGATAAATTATTTTCTATGGGAGTTAAGACCACCCAAAAAACCCGAAAAGCACCCAGTTTTATCTGCCGTCTTCGGACGTGCGGTATACAAATATGATTAATAATATTTATAATCGGAAAAGGTATCGACACATGAAGTTTTATTCTCATGCTCTTTCTTAAATAAATATTAAAATCGAGTCGGTTAAGATTTTAGTTGTGAAAAATTAGTCAGTCGTGCAGTGTCTTTTTCGCACAGCATCGGAGAGACATTTGCAAGAGAGTGACAGAAAGACAATGTTCAAATAAGAATTTGTCAAATTTTTTACCCACCACATATCATCTCAACTCAAACATAAAAAATTCCGAGTTTGATTCGCGGTGAGATCACAAAAGTTAAATATGATTTTCCCCAAGCATGCGTATTATGTGCCGTAATTTATCGCTGTAATTGGAACTCCTGATAATACAAAAAATGACGACTTTCATAAATCATATTATTATAGTTTGAAACAATTTTTTTTACTAATGTTAGTAAATATTATTACATAATAAGTCTTTAAAATACAGGACATGAAAAGTCGATAAGTGGTAATATACTCATATTTAGTAACATAAGTCAAAATTTTTGACCACAAACTTAATGCTTTGAACATAAATAGTAAAAATATTTTAATATTTTTGATGTTTGAAGCACTTACTTTGTTGAACATTATTAATTAATTATAATTAAGTAAATAAAAATGTTAATATTATTAATAATCTAATAAATCTTAGTAATAGTCCCATTTTAAATATGTTCCCTCTCCCCAAATCCACACACAAACCCCCTCTCTTCTCTACCCCCGACGCCACGCCCACTCTACCTTCACTGTGAAAAATTTAAATATGTTATGTTAGTTTGTAATTAACCCTAAAGAAGGCATAATATTGCCGAAACTAGTCAATTGTCAAATTATAAAAAATATAAATTGTACATTAAAACAAAGAGAATTTATTTTATTTTAATATTTTTAAATATTTTAATTTTTTCATATACATATGTCTAATGTCAATGGAGTGCTTTTTACACCTTTTTGTTTTGTGTTATTTCATTAATTTTGATTATAGGTCACGCGTTAATATGTTTTTATTTTATGGTACATGGTACATACAGATGGTAAATTTAATAATAATTTCAACACCTTTAACATTTCATTACGTTATTGACAGTAGATGGTAATCCTCTATCAACTTCGTTCCAAGATACAATATTACATACAAATTTATTATCGTTTATACGGCGCCTAAGATATGTTATTTGGTTTTCATTCGACGTTTTACGACTGGTTTAATATTATCCATTACGTCTACACCTCCAATAACCTTTTTCTGAATTTCAGCAAACACGTCGAACATCGCGTGACCACGAAATACGCTATACAGATTGGTCCATTTTATCACTCCACGCCACCTGCGAATAAATCCCACGAGCAAAATAAATTTTACTCTAACTATTTGATTTCACAGATGTAAAAATACCGCGCTACAGTAGTAAAAGGTTAATTACCCTCCCATCTACAAGGAAAATAAGATAAAATGTAAAAAAAAGTTGATTACGAACATTGCATTGGTACAACTGATTTAAATTCTTATACATTTTGATGATGGTGTC